>NC_088220.1:89610487-89750487 GCF_036934945.1 Oncorhynchus masou masou | reverse complement strand
AAAGGCCCTCTAATACAGGACTAGTAAAGGTCTGTTAATACAGGACTAGTAAAGGTCTGTTAATACAGGACTAGTAAAGGTCCTCTAATACAGGACTAGTAAAGGTCTGTTAATACAGGACTAGTAAAGGTCTGGTAATACAGGACTAGTAAAGGTCTGGTAATACAGGACTAGTAAAGGTCTGGTAATACAGGACTAGTAAAGGTCTGGTAATACAGGACTAGTAAAGGTCTGGTAATACAGGACTAGTAAAGGCCCTCTAATACAGGACTAGTAAAGGCCCTCTAATACAGGACTAGTAAAGGCCCTCTAATACAGGACTAGTAAAGGCCTGTTAATACAGGACTAGTAAAGGCCCTCTAATACAGGACTAGTAAAGGTCTGGTAATACAGGACTAGTAAAGGTCTGGTAATACAGGACTAGTAAAGGTCTGGTAATACAGGACTAGTAAAGGCCCTCTAATACAGGACTAGTAAAGGCCTGTTAATACAGGACTAGTAAAGGCCCTCTAATACAGGACTAGTACAGGCCTGTTAATACAGGACTAGTAAAGGTCTGGTAATACAGGACTAGTAAAGGTCTGTTAATACAGGACTAGTAAAGGTCCACTAATACAGGACTAGTAAAGGTCTGGTAATACAGGACTAGTAAAGGTCTGTTAATACAGGACTAGTAAAGGTCCTCTAATACAGGACTAGTAAAGGTCTGGTAATACAGGACTAGTAAAGGTCTGGTAATACAGGACTAGTAAAGGTCTGGTAATACAGGACTAGTAAAGGCCCTCTAATACAGAACTAGTAAAGGCCCTCTAATACAGGACTAGTAAAGGCCCTCTAATACAGGACTAGTAAAGGCCCTCTAATACAGGACTAGTAAAGGTCCTCTAATACAGGACTAGTAAATGCCTGTTAATACAGGACTAGTAAAGGCCCTCTAATACAGGACTAGTAAAGGCCCTCTAATACAGGACTAGTAAAGGTCTGTTAATACAGGACTAGTAAAGGTCCTCTAATACAGGACTAGTAAAGGTCTGGTAATACAGGACTAGTAAAGGTCTGGTAATACAGGACTAGTAAAGGTCCTCTAATACAGGACTAGTAAAGGTCTGGTAATACAGGACTAGTAAAGGTCTGGTAATACAGGACTAGTAAAGGCACTCTAATACAGGACTAGTAAAGGCCCTCTAATACAGGACTAGTAAAGGCCTGTTAATACAGGACTAGTAAAGGCCCTCTAATACAGGACTAGTAAAGGTCCTCTAATACAGGTGTAACGGCGTTCTTCGTTTGTCGCAAGAAATTCAGACCGAAATGCAGCGTGTAGGTTACTCATGTTTATTAGTGAAAACAAACAAACGAACTATACATGAATAAATAATAAATACAAAAACAACAAACGGAACGTGAAACCTATTACAGCCTGACTGGTCAACACTAACACAGAGACAGGAACAATCACCCACGAAATACAAAGCGAAAACCAGGCTACCTAAATACGGTTCCCAATCAGAGACAACGAGAATCACCTGATTCTGATTGAGAACCGCCTCAGGCAGCCAAACCTATTAAACACACACCCCTAATCAGCTACAATCCCAACTACTACAAACCCCACTACGAATACAACAAACAATAAACCCATGTCACACCCTGGCCTGACTAACTAATAAACTAAAACACAAAATACTAAGACCAAGGCGTGACAACAGGACTAGTAAAGGCCCTCTAATACAGGACTAGTAAAGGTCTGGTAATACAGGACTAGTAAAGGTCTGGTAATACAGGACTAGTAAAGGCCCTCTAATACAGGACTAGTAAAGGTCCTCTAATACAGGACTAGTAAAGGCCCTCTAATACAGGACTAGTAAAGGCCCTCTAATACAGGACTAGTAAAGGTCCTCTAATACAGGACTAGTAAAGGCCTGTTAATACAGGACTAGTAAAGGCCCTCTAATACAGGACTAGTAAAGGTCTGGTAATACAGTACTAGTAAAGGCCCTCTAATACAGGACTAGTAAAGGTCTGGTAATACAGGACTAGTACAGGCCCTCTAATACAGGACTAGTAAAGGCCCTCTAATACAGGACTAGTAAAGGTCTGGTAATACAGTACTAGTACAGGCCCTCTAATACAGGACTAGTAAAGGCCCTCTAATACAGGACTAGTAAAGGCCCTCTAATACAGGACTAGTAAAGGTCTGGTAATACAGGACTAGTACAGGCCCTCTAATACAGGACTAGTACAGGCCCTCTAATACAGGACTAGTAAAGGTCTGGTAATACAGGACTAGTAAAGGTCCTCTAATACAGGACTAGTAAAGGTCTGGTAATACAGGACTAGTACAGGCCCTCTAATATAGGACTAGTACAGGCCCTCTAATACAGGACTAGTACAGGCCCTCTAATACAGGACTAGTAAAGGCCCTCTAATACAGTACTAGTAAAGGCCCTCTAATACAGGACTAGTAAAGGTCTGGTAATACAGTACTAGTAAAGGTCCTCTAATACAGGACTAGTAAAGGTCTGGTAATACAGGACTAGTAAAGGCCCTCTAATACAGGACTAGTAAAGGCCCTCTAATACAGGACTAGTAAAGGTCCTCTAATACAGGACTAGTAAAGGTCTGGTAATACAGGACTAGTAAAGGCCCTCTAATACAGGACTAGTAAAGGCCCTCTAATACAGGACTAGTAAAGGCCTGCTAATACAGGACTAGTAAAGGTCTGTTAATACAGGAATTGTAAAGGTCTGTTAATACAGGACTAGTAAAGGCCTGTTAATACAGGACTAGTAAAGGCCCTCTAATACAGGACTAGTAAAGGCCCTCTAATACAGGACTAGTAAATGTCCTCTAATACAGGACTAGTACAGGCCCTCTAATACAGGACTAGTAAAGGTCTGGTAATACAGGACTAGTAAAGGTCTGGTAATACAGGACTAGTAAAGGTCCTCTAATACAGGACTAGTAAAGGTCCTCTAATACAGGACTAGTAAAGGCCTGTTAATACAGGACTAGTAAAGGCCCTCTAATACAGGACTAGTAAAGGCCCTCTAATACAGGACTAGTACAGGCCCTCTAATACAGGACTAGTAAAGGTCTGGTAATACAGGACTAGTAAAGGTCCTCTAATACAGGACTAGAAAAGGTCCTCTAATACAGGACTAGTAAAGGCCTGTTAATACAGGACTAGTAAAGGCCCTCTAATACAGGACTAGTAAAGGCCCTCTAAAACAGGACTAGTACAGGCCCTCTAATACAGGACTAGTACAGGCCCTCTAATACAGGACTAGTACAGGCCCTCTAATACAGGACTAGTAAAGGTCTGTTAATACAGGACTAGTAAAGGCCCTCTAATACAGGACTAGTAAAGGTCCTCTAATACAGGACTAGTAAAGACCTGTTAATACAGGACTAGTAAAGGCCCTCTAATACAGGACTAGTAAAGGCCCTCTAATACAGGACTAGTACAGGCCTGTTAATACAGGACTAGTAAAGGCCCTCTAATACAGGACTAGTAAAGGCCCTCTAATACAGGACTAGTACAGGCCCTCTAATACAGGACTAGTACAGGCCCTCTAATACAGGACTAGTACAGGCCTGTTAATACAGGACTAGTAAAGACCCTCTAATACAGGACTAGTACAGGCCCTCTAATACAGGACTAGTAAAGGCCTGTTAATACAGGACTAGTAAAGGCCCTCTAATACAGGACTAGTAAAGGTCCTCTAATACAGGACTAGTACAGGCCTGTTAATACAGGACTAGTACAGGCCCTCTAATACAGGACTAGTACAGGCCTGTTAATACAGGACTAGTAAAGGCCCTCTAATACAGGACTAGTAAAGGTCCTCTAATACAGGACTAGTAAAGGCCTGTTAATACAGGACTAGTAAAGGCCCTCTAATACAGGACTAGTACAGGCCCTCTAATACAGGACTAGTAAAGGCCCTCTAATACAGGACTAGTACAGGCCCTCTAATACAGGACTAGTAAAGGCCCTCTAATACAGGACTAGTAAAGGCCCTCTAATACAGGACTAGTACAGGCCCTCTAATAAAGGACTAGTACAGGCCTGTTAATACAGGACTAGTAAAGGCCCTCTAATACAGGACTAGTAAAGGTCCTCTAATACAGGACTAGTAAAGGCCTGTTAATACAGGACTAGTAAAGGCCCTCTAATACAGGACTAGTAAAGGTCCTCTAATACAGGACTAGTAAAGGCCCTCTAATACAGGACTAGTAAAGGTCCTCTAATACAGGACTAGTAAAGGCCTGTTAATACAGGACTAGTAAAGGCCCTCTAATACAGGACTAGTAAAGGTCCTCTAATACAGGACTAGTAAAGGCCTGTTAATACAGGACTAGTAAAGGCCCTCTAATACAGGACTAGTAAAGGTCTGGTAATACAGTACTAGTAAAGGCCCTCTAATACAGGACTAGTAAAGGTCTGGTAATACAGGACTAGTACAGGCCCTCTAATACAGGACTAGTAAAGGCCCTCTAATACAGGACTAGTAAAGGTCTGGTAATACAGGACTAGTACAGGCCCTCTAATACAGGACTAGTACAGGCCCTCTAATACAGGACTAGTACAGGCCCTCTAATACAGGACTAGTAAAGGCCCTCTAATACAGGACTAGTAAAGGCCCTCTAATACAGGACTAGTAAAGGTCTGGTAATACAGGACTAGTACAGGCCCTCTAATACAGGACTAGTACAGGCCCTCTAATACAGGACTAGTAAAGGCCCTCTAATACAGTACTAGTAAAGGCCCTCTAATACAGGACTAGTAAAGGTCTGGTAATACAGTACTAGTAAAGGCCCTCTAATACAGGACTAGTAAAGGTCTGGTAATACAGGACTAGTAAAGGCCCTCTAATACAGGACTAGTAAAGGCCCTCTAATACAGGACTAGTAAAGGCCCTCTAATACAGGACTAGTAAAGGCCCTCTAATACAGGACTAGTAAAGGCCCTCTAATACAGGACTAGTAAAGGCCCTCTAATACAGGACTAGTAAAGGCCCTCTAATACAGGACTAGTAAAGGTCCTCTAATACAGGACTAGTAAAGGTCTGGTAATACAGGACTAGTAAAGGCCCTCTAATACAGGACTAGTAAAGGCCCTCTAATACAGGACTAGTAAAGGCCTGCTAATACAGGACTAGTAAAGGTCTGTTAATACAGGAATTGTAAAGGTCTGTTAATACAGGACTAGTAAAGGCCTGTTAATACAGGACTAGTAAAGGCCCTCTAATACAGGACTAGTAAAGGCCCTCTAATACAGGACTAGTAAATGTCCTCTAATACAGGACTAGTACAGGCCCTCTAATACAGGACTAGTAAAGGTCTGGTAATACAGGACTAGTAAAGGTCTGGTAATACAGGACCAGTAAAGGTCCTCTAATACAGGACTAGTAAAGGTCCTCTAATACAGGACTAGTAAAGGCCTGTTAATACAGGACTAGTAAAGGCCCTCTAATACAGGACTAGTAAAGGCACTCTAATACAGGACTAGTAAAGGCCCTCTAATACAGGACTAGTACAGGCCCTCTAATACAGGACTAGTAAAGGTCTGGTAATACAGGACTAGTAAAGGCCCTCTAAAACAGGACTAGTACAGGCCCTCTAATACAGGACTAGTACAGGCCCTCTAATACAGGACTAGTAAAGGTCTGTTAATACAGGACTAGTAAAGGCCCTCTAATACAGGACTAGTAAAGGTCCTCTAATACAGGACTAGTAAAGACCTGTTAATACAGGACTAGTAAAGGCCCTCTAATACAGGACTAGTAAAGGCCCTCTAATACAGGACTAGTACAGGCCTGTTAATACAGGACTAGTAAAGGCCCTCTAATACAGGACTAGTAAAGGCCCTCTAATACAGGACTAGTACAGGCCCTCTAATACAGGACTAGTACAGGCCTGTTAATACAGGACTAGTAAAGACCCTCTAATACAGGACTAGTACAGGCCCTCTAATACAGGACTAGTAAAGGCCCTCTAATACAGGACTAGTACAGGCCCTCTAATACAGGACTAGTACAGGCCCTCTAATACAGGACTAGTACAGGCCTGTTAATACAGGACTAGTAAAGGCCCTCTAATACAGGACTAGTAAAGGTCCTCTAATACAGGACTAGTAAAGGCCTGTTAATACAGGACTAGTAAAGGCCCTCTAATACAGGACTAGTACAGGCCCTCTAATACAGGACTAGTAAAGGCCTGTTAATACAGGACTAGTAAAGGCCCTCTAATACAGGACTAGTACAGGCCCTCTAATACAGGACTAGTAAAGGCCCTCTAATACAGGACTAGTAAAGGCCCTCTAATACAGGACTAGTACAGGCCCTCTAATACAGGACTAGTACAGGCCTGTTAAAACAGGACTAGTAAAGGCCCTCTAATACAGGACTAGTAAAGGTCCTCTAATACAGGACTAATAAAGGCCTGTTAATACAGGACTAGTAAAGGCCCTCTAATACAGGACTAGTACAGGCCCTCTAATACAGGACTAGTAAAGGCCTGTTAATACAGGACTAGTAAAGGCCCTCTAATACAGGACTAGTACAGGCCCTCTAATACAGGACTAGTAAAGGCCTGTTAATACAGGACTAGTAAAGGCCCTCTAATACAGGACTAGTACAGGCCCTCTAATACAGGACTAGTAAAGGCCCTCTAATACAGGACTAGTACAGGCCCTCTAATACAGGACTAGTACAGGCCCTCTAATACAGGACTAGTAAAGGTCCTCTAATACAGGACTAGTACAGGCCTGTTAATACAGGACTAGTAAAGGCCTGTTAATACAGGACTAGTAAAGGTCTGGTAATACAGGACTAGTAAAGGTCTGGTAATACAGGACTAGTAAAGGTCTGGTAATACAGGACTAGTAAAGGCCCTTTAATACAGGACTAGTAAAGGCCCTCTAATACAGGACTAGTAAAGGCCCTCTAATACAGGACTAGTAAAGGCCTGTTAATACAGGACTAGTAAAGGCCCTCTAATACAGGACTAGTAAAGGTCTGGTAATACAGGACTAGTAAAGGTCTGGTAATACAGGACTAGTAAAGGTCTGGTAATACAGGACTAGTAAAGGTCTGGTAATACAGGACTAGTAAAGGCCCTCTAATACAGGACTAGTAAAGGCCTGTTAATACAGGACTAGTAAAGGCCCTCTAATACAGGACTAGTACAGGCCTGTTAATACAGGACTAGTAAAGGTCTGGTAATACAGGACTAGTAAAGGTCTGTTAATACAGGACTAGTAAAGGTCCACTAATACAGGACTAGTAAAGGTCTGGTAATACAGGACTAGTAAAGGTCTGTTAATACAGGACTAGTAAAGGTCCTCTAATACAGGACTAGTAAAGGTCTGGTAATACAGGACTAGTAAAGGTCTGGTAATACAGGACTAGTAAAGGCCCTCTAATACAGGACTAGTAAAGGCCCTCTAATACAGGACTAGTAAAGGCCCTCTAATACAGGACTAGTAAAGGCCCTCTAATACAGGACTAGTAAAGGTCCTCTAATACAGGACTAGTAAATGCCTGTTAATACAGGACTAGTAAAGGCCCTCTAATACAGGACTAGTAAAGGCCCTCTAATACAGGACTAGTAAAGGTCTGTTAATACAGGACTAGTAAAGGTCCTCTAATACAGGACTAGTAAAGGTCTGGTAATACAGGACTAGTAAAGGTCTGGTAATACAGGACTAGTAAAGGTCCTCTAATACAGGACTAGTAAAGGTCTGGTAATACAGGACTAGTAAAGGCCCTCTAATACAGGACTAGTAAAGGCCCTCTAATACAGGACTAGTAAAGGCCCTCTAATACAGGACTAGTAAATGTCCTCTAATACAGGACTAGTAAAGGCCCTCTAATACAGGACTAGTACAGGCCCTCTAATACAGGACTAGTAAAGGTCTGGTAATACAGGACTAGTAAAGGTCCTCTAATACAGGACTAGTAAAGGTCCTCTAATACAGGACTAGTAAAGGCCTGTTAATACAGGACTAGTAAAGGCCCTCTAATACAGGACTAGTAAAGGCCCTCTAATACAGGACTAGTAAAGGCCCTCTAATACAGGACTAGTACAGGCCCTCTAATACAGGACTAGTACAGGCCCTCTAATACAGGACTAGTAAAGGTCTGTTAATACAGGACTAGTAAAGGTCCTCTAATACAGGACTAGTAAAGGTCTGGTAATACAGGACTAGTAAAGGTCTGGTAATACAGGACTAGTAAAGGTCCTCTAATACAGGACTAGTAAAGGTCTGGTAATACAGGACTAGTAAAGGTCTGGTAATACAGGACTAGTAAAGGCCCTCTAATACAGGACTAGTAAAGGCCCTCTAATACAGGACTAGTAAAGGCCCTCTAACATTTACATTTTCATTTAAGTCATTTAGCAGACGCTCTTATCCAGAGCGACTTACAAATTGGTGAATTCACCTTCTGACATCCAGTGGAACAGCCACTTTACAATAGTGCATCTAAATCATTAAGGGGGGGGGTGGTGAGAAGGATTACTTATATTATCCTAGGTATTCCTTGAAGAGGTGGGGTTTCAGGTGTCTCCGGAAGGTGGTGATTGACTCCGCTGTCCTGGCGTCGTGAGGGAGTTTGTTCCACCATTGGGGGGCCAGAGCAGCGAACAGTTTTGACTGGGCTGAGCGGGAACTGTACTTCCTCAATGGTAGGGAGGCGAGCAGGCCAGAGGTGGATGAACGCAGTGCCCTTGCTTGGGTGTAGGGCCTGATCAGAGCCTGGAGGTACTGCGGTGCCGTTCCCCTCACAGCTCCGTAGGCAAGCACCATGGTCTTGTAGCGGATGCGAGCTTCAACTGGAAGCCAGTGGAGAGAGCGGAGGAGCGGGGTGAGGTGAGAGAACTTGGGAAGGTTGAACACCAGACGGGCTGCGGCGTTCTGGATGAGTTGTAGGGGTTTAATGGCACAGGCAGGGAGCCCAGCCAACAGCGAGTTGCAGTAATCCAGACGGGAGATGACAAGTGCCTGGATTAGGACCTGCGCCGCTTCCTGTGTGAGGCAGGGTCGTACTCTGCGGATGTTGTAGAGCATGAACCTACAGGAACGGGCCACCGCCATGATGTTGGTTGAGGACGACAGGGTGTTGTCCAGGATCACGCCAAGGTTCTTAGCGCTCTGGGAGGAGGACACAATGGAGTTGTCAACCGTGATGGCGAGATCATGGAACGGGCAGTCCTTCCCCGGGAGGAAGAGCAGCTCCGTCTTGCCGAGGTTCAGCTTGAGGTGGTGATCCGTCATCCACACTGATATGTCTGCCAGACATGCAGAGATGCGATTCGCCACCTGGTCATCAGAAGGGGAAAGGAGAAGATTAATTGTGTGTCGTCTGCATAGCAATGATAGGAGAGACCATGTGAGGTTATGACAGAGCCAAGTGACTTGGTGTATAGCGAGAATAGGAGAGGGCCTAGAACAGAGCCCTGGGGGACACCAGTGGTGAGGCGCGTGGCGAGGAGACAGATTCTCGCCATGCCACCTGGTAGGAGCGACCTGTCAGGTAGGACGCAATCCAAGCGTGGGCCGCGCCGGAGATGCCCAACTCGGAGAGGGTGGAGAGGAGGATCTGATGGTTCACAGTATCGAAGGCAGCCGATAGGTCTAGAAGGATGAGAGCAGAGGAGAGAGAGTTAGCTTTAGCAGTGCGGAGCGCCTCCGTGATACAGAGAAGAGCAGTCTCAGTTGAATGACTAGTCTTGAAACCTGACTGATTTGGATCAAGAAGGTCATTCTGAGAGAGATAGTGGGAGAGCTGGCCAAGGACGGCACGTTCAAGAGTTTTGGAGAGAAAAGAAAGAAGGGATACTGGTCTGTAGTGTTGACATCGGAGGGATCGAGTGTAGGTTTTTTCAGAAGGGGTGCAACTCTCGCTCTCTTGAAGACGGAAGGGACGTAGCCAGCGGTCAGGGATGAGTTGATGAGCGAGGTGAGGTAAGGGAGAAGGTCCCCGGAAATGGTCTGGAGAAGAGAGGAGGGGATAGGGTCAAGCGGGCAGGTTGTTGGGCGGCCGGCCGTCACAAGAAGCGAGATTTCATCTGGAGAGAGAGGGGAGAAAGAGGTCAGAGCACAGGGTAGGGCAGTGTGAGCAGAACCAGCGGTGTCGTTTGACTTAGCAAACGAGGATCGGATGTCGTCGACCTTCTTTTCAAAATGGTTGACGAAGTCATCTGCAGAGAGGGAGGAGGGGGGAGGGGGAGGAGGATTCAGGAGGGAGGAGAAGGTGGCAAAGAGCTTCCTAGGGTTAGAGGCAGATGCTTGGAATTTAGAGTGGTAGAAAGTGGCTTTAGCAGCAGAGACAGAGGAGGAAAATGTAGAGAGGAGGGAGTGAAAGGATGCCAGGTCCGCAGGGAGGCGAGTTTTCCTCCATTTCCGCTCGGCTGCCCGGAGCTCTGTTCTGTGAGCTCGCAATGAGTCATCGAGCCACGGAGCGGGAGGGGAGGACCGAGCCGGCCTGGAGGATAGGGGTCATAGAGAGTCAAAGGATGCAGAAAGGGAAGAGAGGAGGGTTGAGGAGGCAGACTCAGGAGAAAGGTTGGAGAAGGTATGAGCAGAGGGAAGAGATGATAGGATGGAAGAGGAGAGAGTAGCGGGGGAGAGAGAGCGAAGGTTGGGACGGCGCGATACCATCCGAGTAGGGGCAGTGTGGGAAGTGTTGGATGAGAGCGAGAGGGAAAAGGATACAAGGTAGTGGTCGGAGACTTGGAGGGGAGTTGCAATGAGGTTAGTGGAAGAACAGCATCTAGTAAAGATGAGGTCGGCGTATTGCCTGCCTTGTGAGTAGGGGGAAGGTGAGAGGGTGAGGTCAAAAGAGGAGAGGAGTGGAAAGAAGGAGGCAGAGAGGAATGAGTCAAAGGTAGACGTGGGGAGGTTAAAGTCGCCCAGGACTGTGAGAGGTGAGCCGTCCTCAGGAAAGGAGCTTATCAAGGCATCAAGCTCATTGATGAACTCTCCGAGGGAACCTGGAGGGCGATAAATGATAAGGATGTTAAGCTTGAAAGGGCTGGTAACTGTGACAGCATGGAATTCAAAGGAGGCGATAGATAGATGGGTAAGGGGAGAGAGAGAGAATGACCACTTGGGAGAGATGAGGATCCCGGTGCCACCACCCCGCTGACCAGAAGCTCTCGGGGTGTGCGAGAACACGTGGGCGGACGAAGAGAGAGCAGTAGGAGTAGCAGTGTTATCTGTGGTGATCCATGTTTCCGTCAGTGCCAGGAAGTCGAGGGACTGGAGGGAGGCATAGGCTGAGATGAACTCTGCCTTGTTGGCCGCAGATCGGCAGTTCCAGAGGCTACCGGAGACCAAGAACTCCACGTGGGTCGTGCGCGCTGGGACCACCAGATTAGGGTGGCCACGGCCACGCGGTGTGGAGCGTTTGTATGGTCTGTGCAGAGAGGAGAGAACAGGGATAGATAGACACATAGTTGACAGGGTACAGAAGAGGCTACGCTAATGCAAAGGAGATTGGAATGACAAGTGGACTACTCTAATACAGGACTAGTAAATGTCCTCTAATACAGGACTAGTAAAGGCCTGTTAATACAGGACTAGTAAAGGCCCTCTAATACAGGACTAGTAAAGGCCCTCTAATACAGGACTAGTAAAGGCCCTCTAATACAGGACTAGTACAGGCCCTCTAATACAGGACTATTAAAGGCCCTCTAATACAGGACTAGTAAAGGTCTGGTAATACAGGACTAGTAAAGGTCTGGTAACACAGGACTAGTAAAGGTCCTCTAATACAGGACTAGTAAAGGTCTGGTAATACAGGACTAGTAAAGGCCCTCTAATACAGGACTAGTAAAGGCCCTCTAATACAGGACTAGTAAAGGCCCTCTAATACAGGACTAGTAAATGTCCTCTAATACAGGACTAGTAAAGGCCCTCTAATACAGGACTAGTACAGGCCCTCTAATACAGGACTAGTAAAGGTCTGGTAATACAGGACTAGTAAAGGTCCTCTAATACAGGACTAGTAAAGGTCCTCTAATACAGGACTAGTAAAGGCCTGTTAATACAGGACTAGTAAAGGCCCTCTAATACAGGACTAGTAAAGGCCCTCTAATACAGGACTAGTAAAGGCCCTCTAATACAGGACTAGTACAGGCCCTCTAATACAGGACTAGTAAAAGTCTGGTAATACAGGACTAGTAAAGGTCCTCTAATACAGGACTAGTAAAGGTCCTCTAATACAGGACTAGTAAAGGCCTGTTAATACAGGACTAGTAAAGGCCCTCTAATACAGGACTAGTAAAGGCCCTCTAATACAGGACTAGTACAGGCCCTCTAATACAGGACTAGTACAGGCCCTCTAATACAGGACTAGTAAAGGTCTGTTAATACAGGACTAGTAAAGGCCCTCTAATACAGGACTAGTAAAGGTCCTCTAATACAGGACTAGTAAAGACCTGTTAATAAAGGACTAGTAAAGGCCCTCTAATACAGGACTAGTAAAGGCCCTCTAATACAGGACTAGTACAGGCCTGTTAATACAGGACTAGTAAAGGCCCTCTAATACAGGACTAGTAAAGGCCCTCTAATACAGGACTAGTACAGGCCCTCTAATACAGGACTAGTACAGGCCCTCTAATACAGGACTAGTACAGGCCCTCTAATACAGGACTAGTACAGGCTTGTTAATACAGGACTAGTAAAGGCCCTCTAATACAGGACTAGTAAAGGTCCTCTAATACAGGACTAGTAAAGGCCTGTTAATACAGGACTAGTAAAGGCCCTCTAATACAGGACTAGTACAGGCCCTCTAATACAGGACTAGTAAAGGCCTGTTAATACAGGACTAGTAAAGACCCTCTAATACAGGACTAGTACAGGCCCTCTAATACAGGACTAGTAAAGGCCTGTTAATACAGGACTAGTAAAGGCCCTCTAATACAGGACTAGTACAGGCCCTCTAATACAGGACTAGTAAAGGCCTGTTAATACAGGACTAGTAAAGGCCCTCTAATACAGGACTAGTACAGGCCCTCTAATACAGGACTAGTAAAGGCCCTCTAATACAGGACTAGTAAAGGCCCTCTAATACAGGACTAGTACAGGCCCTCTAATACAGGACTAGTACAGGCCTGTTAATACAGGACTAGTAAAGGCCCTCTAATACATGACTAGTACAGGCCCTCTAATACAGGACTAGTAAAGGCCTGTTAATACAGGACTAGTAAAGGCCCTCTAATACAGGACTAGTACAGGCCCTCTAATACAGGACTAGTAAAGGCCCTCTAATACAGGACTAGTACAGGCCCTCTAATACAGGACTAGTACAGGCCCTCTAATACAGGACTAGTAAAGGTCCTCTAATACAGGACTAGTACAGGCCTGTTAATACAGGACTAGTAAAGGCCTGTTAATACAGGACTAGTAAAGGCCCTCTAATACAGGACTAGTACAGGCCCTCTAATACAGGACTAGTAAAGGCCCTCTAATACAGGACTAGTACAGGCCCTCTAATACAGGACTAGTACAGGCCCTCTAATACAGGACTAGTAAAGGTCCTCTAATACAGGACTAGTACAGGCCTGTTAATACAGGACTAGTACAGGCCTGTTAATACAGGACTAGTACAGGCCTGTTAATACAGGACTAGTAAAGGCCCTCTAATACAGGACTAGTACCGGCCTGTTAATACAGGACTAGTAAAGGCCCTCTAATACAGGACTAGTACAGGCCTGTTAATACAGGACTAGTACAGGCCTGTTAATACAGGACTAGTACAGGCCTGTTAATACAGGACTAGTAAAGGCCTTCTAATACAGGACTAGTACAGGCCTGTTAATACAGGACTAGTAATGGCCCTCTAATACAGGACTAGTAAAGGCCCTCTAATACAGGACTAGTAAAGGTCTGGTAATACAGGACTAGTAAAGGCCCTCTAATACAGGACTAGTACAGGCCCTATAATACAGGACTAGTAAAGGCCCTCTAATACAGGACTAGTAAAGGCCCTCTAATACAGGACTAGTACAGGCCCTCTAATACAGGACTAGTAAAGGCCCTCTAATACAGGACTAGTAAAGGCCCTCTAATACAGGACTAGTACAGGCCCTCTAATACAGGACTAGTAAAGGTCCTCTAATACAGGACTAGTAAAGGTCCTCTAATACAGGACTAGTAAAGGCCTGTTAATACAGGACTAGTAAAGGCCCTCTAATACAGGACTAGTAAAGGCCCTCTAATACAGGACTAGTAAAGGCCCTCTAATACAGGACTAGTACAGGCCCTCTAATACAGGACTAGTAAAGGTCTGGTAATACAGGACTAGTAAAGGTCCTCTAATACAGGACTAGTAAAGGTCCTCTAATACAGGACTAGTAAAGGCCCTCTAATACAGGACTAGTAAAGGCCCTCTAATACAGGACTAGTACAGGCCCTCTAATACAGGACTAGTACAGGCCCTCTAATACAGGACTAGTAAAGGTCTGTTAATACAGGACTAGTAAAGGCCCTCTAATACAGGACTAGTAAAGGTCCTCTAATACAGGACTAGTAAAGACCTGTTAATACAGGACTAGTAAAGGCCCTCTAATACAGGACTAGTAAAGGCCCTCTAATACAGGACTAGTACAGGCCCTCTAATACAGGACTAGTACAGGCCCTCTAATACAGGACTAGTACAGGCTTGTTAATACAGGACTAGTAAAGGCCCTCTAATACAGGACTAGTAAAGGTCCTCTAATACAGGACTAGTAAAGGCCTGTTAATACAGGACTAGTAAAGGCCCTCTAATACAGGACTAGTACAGGCCCTCTAATACAGGACTAGTAAAGGCCTGTTAATACAGGACTAGTACAGGCCCTCTAATACAGGACTAGTAAAGGCCCTCTAATACAGGACTAGTAAAGGCCCTCTAATACAGGACTAGTACAGGCCCTCTAATACAGGACTAGTATGTCAGGATTTGGCCAGGGTTGTTCCGGGTTTTTGTCAGTAGATGTCCCCATTGTGCTTTTTGTCCCTATGTTTTTCCCTTGATCCCCATTATTATTTGCACCTGTGTCTCGTTTCCCCTGATTGTATTTAAACCCTTTGTTTCCCTCAGTTCTGTGCTCTGTGTTTGTATGTTAGCACCCTGCCCTAGTGTTCTGTGTGCTCTTGTCGATTCCGGGTGAAGTTCTTGTGGTATTCTGTTTTTTTGTTTTTGTTTATTTTTGGTGAGTTTCTTTTGAGGTCTTTTTGTGTTTTTTCCTACCACCTTTTGGATTTGCCATTTTTTGTTTTTTAGGATTTTTTCTTTATTAAATACACGTCTTAAGTACTGCTGTGTCTGCCTCATCTTCTGGGTTCTGCTGTCTATTCGTGGCTCAGTTGGTTAAGTGACTGTTTCTCACTCCGGAGACCCAGGTTCGAAACCGGGTCCTGACATAGTAAAGGCCTGTTAATACAGGACTAGTAAAGGCCCTCTAATACAGGACTAGTAAAGGTCCTCTAATACAGGACTAGTACAGGCCTGTTAATACAGGACTAGTAAAGGTCCTCTAATACAGGACTAGTACAGGCCCTCTAATACAGGACTAGTAAAGGTCCTCTAATACAGGACTAGTACAGGCCTGTTAATACAGGACTAGTAATGGCCCTCTAATACAGGACTAGTAAAGGCCCTCTAATACAGGACTAGTAAAGGTCTGGTAATACAGGACTAGTAAAGGCCCTCTAATACAGGACTAGTAAAGGCCCTCTAATACAGGACTAGTAAAGGCCCTCTAATACAGGACTAGTAAAGGCCCTCTAATACAGGACTAGTAAAGGCCCTCTAATACAGGACTAGTAAAGGCCCTCTTATACAGGACTAGTAAAGGCCCTCTAATACAGGACTAGTACAGGCCCTCTAATACAGGACTAGTACAGGCTTGTTAATACAGGACTAGTAAAGGCCCTCTAATACAGGACTAGTAAAGGTCCTCTAATACAGGACTAGTAAAGGTCCTCTAATACAGGACTAGTAAAGGCCCTCTAATACAGGACTAGTAAAGGTCCTCTAATACAGGACTAGTACAGGCTTGTTAATACAGGACTAGTAAAGGCCCTCTAATACAGGACTAGTAAAGGTCCTCTAATACAGGACTAGTACAGGCCCTCTAATACAGGACTAGTAAAGGTCTGGTAATACAGGACTAGTAAAGGCCCTCTAATACAGGACTAGTAAAGGCCCTCTAATACAGGACTAGTAAAGGCCCTCTTATACAGGACTAGTAAAGGCCCTCTAATACAGGACTAGTACAGGCCCTCTAATACAGGACTAGTAAAGGTCCTCTAATACAGGACTAGTACAGGCTTGTTAATACAGGACTAGTAAAGGCCCTCTAATACAGGACTAGTAAAGGTCCTCTAATACAGGACTAGTAAAGGCCCTCTAATACAGGACTAGTACAGGCCCTCTAATACAGGACTAGTAAAGGCCCTCTAATACAGGACTAGTAAAGGTCCTCTAATACAGGACTAGTAAAGGCCCTCTAATACAGGACTAGTAAAGGCCTGTTAATACAGGACTAGTAAAGGCCCTCTAATACAGGACTAGTACAGGCCCTCTAATACAGGACTAGTAAAGGCCCTCTAATACAGGACTAGTAAAGGCCCTCTAATACAGGACTAGTAAAGGCCCTCTAATACAGGACTAGTAAAGGCCTGTTAATACAGGACTAGTAAAGGCCCTCTAATACAGGACTAGTACAGGCCCTCTAATACAGGACTAGTAAAGGCCCTCTAATACAGGACTAGTAAAGGCCCTCTAATACAGGACTAGTAAAGGCCCTCTAATACAGGACTAGTAAAGGCCCTCTAATACAGGACTAGTACAGGCCCTCTAATACAGGACTAGTACAGGCCCTCTAATACAGGACTAGTAAAGGCCTGTTAATACAGGACTAGTAAAGGCCCTCTAATACAGGACTAGTACAGGCCCTCTAATACAGGACTAGTAAAGGCCCTCTAATACAGGACTAGTAAAGGCCCTCTAATACAGGACTAGTAAAGGCCCTCTAATACAGGACTAGTAAAGGCCCTCTAATACAGGACTAGTACAGGCCCTCTAATACAGGACTAGTACAGGCCCTCTAATACAGGACTAGTAAAGGTCCTCTAATACAGGACTAGTACAGGCCTGTTAATACAGGACTAGTACAGGCCTGTTAATACAGGACTAGTACAGGCCTGTTAATACAGGACTAGTACAGGCCTGTTAATACAGGACTAGTAAAGGCCCTCTAATACAGGACTAGTAATGGCCCTCTAATACAGGACTAGTAAAGGCCCTCTAATACAGGACTAGTAAAGGCCCTCTAATACAGGACTAGTAAAGGCCTTCTAATAGCAGGACTAGTACAGGACTAGTACAGGCCCTCTAATACAGGACTAGTACAGGCCCTCTAATACAGGACTAGTAAAGGCCCTCTAATACAGGACTAGTAAAGGTCTGGTAATACAGGACTAGTAAAGGCCCTCTAATAAAGGACTAGTAAAGGCCCTCTAATACAGGACTAGTAAAGGCCCTCTAATACAGGACTAGTAAAGGCCCTCTAATACAGGACTAGTAAAGGCCCTCTAATACAGGACTAGTAAAGGCCCTCTAATACAGGACTAGTAAAGGTCTGGTAATACAGGACTAGTACAGGCCCTCTAATACAGGACTAGTAAAGGCCCTCTAATACAGGACTAGTAAAGGCCCTCTAATACAGGACTAGTAAAGGTCCTCTAATACAGGACTAGTACAGGCCTGTTAATACAGGACTAGTAAAGGCCCTCTAATACAGGACTAGTAAAGGTCCTCTAATACAGGACTAGTAAAGGCCTGTTAATACAGGACTAGTAAAGGCCCTCTAATACAGGACTAGTACAGGCCTGTTAATACAGGACTAGTACAGGCCTGTTAATACAGGACTAGTACAGGCCTGTTAATACAGGACTAGTAAAGGCCCTCTAATACAGGACTAGTACAGGCCCTCTAATACAGGACTAGTAAAGGTCTGGTAATACAGGACTAGTAAAGGTCCTCTAATACAGGACTAGTAAAGGTCCTCTAATACAGGACTAGTAAAGGCCCTCTAATACAGGACTAGTACAGGCCCTCTAATACAGGACTAGTACAGGCCCTCTAATACAGGACTAGTAAAGGTCTGTTAATACAGGACTAGTAAAGGCCCTCTAATACAGGACTAGTAAAGGTCCTCTAATACAGGACTAGTAAAGACCTGTTAATACAGGACTAGTAAAGGCCCTCTAATACAGGACTAGTAAAGGCCCTCTAATACAGGACTAGTACAGGCCCTCTAATACAGGACTAGTAAAGGCCCTCTAATACAGGACTAGTAAAGGTCCTCTAATACAGGACTAGTAAAGGCCTGTTAATACAGGACTAGTAAAGGCCCTCTAATACAGGACTAGTACAGGCCCTCTAATACAGGACTAGTAAAGGCCTGTTAATACAGGACTAGTACAGGCCCTCTAATACAGGACTAGTAAAGGCCCTCTAATACAGGACTAGTAAAGGCCCTCTAATACAGGACTAGTACAGGCCCTCTAATACAGGACTAGTACAGGCCCTCTAATACAGGACTAGTAAAGGTCCTCTAATACAGGACTAGTACAGGCCTGTTAATACAGGACTAGTACAGGCCTGTTAATACAGGACTAGTACAGGCCTGTTAATACAGGACTAGTAAAGGCCCTCTAATACAGGACTAGTAATGGCCCTCTAATACAGGACTAGTAAAGGCCCTCTAATACAGGACTAGTAAAGGCCCTCTAATACAGGACTAGTAAAGGCCTTCTAATACAGGACTAGTACAGGCCTGTTAATACAGGACTAGTAATGGCCCTCTAATACAGGACTAGTAAAGGCCCTCTAATACAGGACTAGTAAAGGTCTGGTAATACAGGACTAGTAAAGGCCCTCTAATACAGGACTAGTACAGGCCCTATAATACAGGACTAGTAAAGGCCCTCTAATACAGGACTAGTAAAGGCCCTCTAATACAGGACTAGTACAGGCCCTCTAATACAGGACTAGTACAGGCCCTCTAATACAGGACTAGTAAAGGCCTGTTAATACAGGACTAGTACAGGCCCTCTAATACAGGACTAGTAAAGGCCCTCTAATACAGGACTAGTAAAGGCCCTCTAATACAGGACTAGTAAAGGTCCTCTAATACAGGACTAGTACAGGCCTGTTAATACAGGACTAGTAAAGGCCCTCTAATACAGGACTAGTAAAGGTCCTCTAATACAGGACTAGTAAAGGCCTGTTAATACAGGACTAGTAAAGGCCCTCTAATACAGGACTAGTACAGGCCTGTTAATACAGGACTAGTACAGGCCTGTTAATACAGGACTAGTACAGGCCTGTTAATACAGGACTAGTAAAGGCCCTCTAATACAGGACTAGTACAGGCCCTCTAATACAGGACTAGTAAAGGTCTGGTAATACAGGACTAGTAAAGGTCCTCTAATACAGGACTAGTAAAGGTCCTCTAATACAGGACTAGTAAAGGCCCTCTACAGGACAGGACTAGTACAGGCCCCTCTAATACAGGACTAGTACAGGCCCTCTAATACAGGACTAGTAAAGGTCTGTTAATACAGGACTAGTAAAGGCCCTCTAATACAGGACTAGTAAAGGTCCTCTAATACAGGACTAGTAAAGACCTGTTAATACAGGACTAGTAAAGGCCCTCTAATACAGGACTAGTAAAGGCCCTCTAATACAGGACTAGTACAGGCCCTCTAATACAGGACTAGTAAAGGCCCTCTAATACAGGACTAGTAAAGGTCCTCTAATACAGGACTAGTAAAGGCCTGTTAATACAGGACTAGTAAAGGCCCTCTAATACAGGACTAGTACAGGCCCTCTAATACAGGACTAGTAAAGGCCTGTTAATACAGGACTAGTACAGGCCCTCTAATACAGGACTAGTAAAGGTCTGGTAATACAGGACTAGTAAAGGTCCTCTAATACAGGACTAGTAAAGGTCCTCTAATACAGGACTAGTAAAGGCCCTCTAATACAGGACTAGTAAAGGCCCTCTAATACAGGACTAGTACAGGCCCTCTAATACAGGACTAGTACAGGCCCTCTAATACAGGACTAGTAAAGGTCTGTTAATACAGGACTAGTAAAGGCCCTCTAATACAGGACTAGTAAAGGTCCTCTAATACAGGACTAGTAAAGACCTGTTAATACAGGACTAGTAAAGGCCCTCTAATACAGGACTAGTAAAGGCCCTCTAATACAGGACTAGTACAGGCCCTCTAATACAGGACTAGTACAGGCCCTCTAATACAGGACTAGTACAGGCTTGTTAATACAGGACTAGTAAAGGCCCTCTAATACAGGACTAGTAAAGGTCCTCTAATACAGGACTAGTAAAGGCCTGTTAATACAGGACTAGTAAAGGCCCTCTAATACAGGACTAGTACAGGCCCTCTAATACAGGACTAGTAAAGGCCTGTTAATACAGGACTAGTACAGGCCCTCTAATACAGGACTAGTAAAGGCCCTCTAATACAGGACTAGTAAAGGCCCTCTAATACAGGACTAGTAAAGGTCCTCTAATACAGGACTAGTACAGGCCTGTTAATACAGGACTAGTAAAGGCCCTCTAATACAGGACTAGTAAAGGTCCTCTAATACAGGACTAGTAAAGGCCTGTTAATACAGGACTAGTAAAGGCCCTCTAATACAGGACTAGTACAGGCCTGTTAATACAGGACTAGTACAGGCCTGTTAATACAGGACTAGTACAGGCCTGTTAATACAGGACTAGTAAAGGCCCTCTAATACAGGACTAGTAAAGGCCTGTTAATACAGGACTAGTAAAGGCCCTCTAATACAGGACTAGTAAAGGTCCTCTAATACAGGACTAGTAAAGGCCTGTTAATACAGGACTAGTAAAGGCCCTCTAATACAGGACTAGTACAGGCCCTCTAATACAGGACTAGTAAAGGCCCTCTAATACAGGACTAGTACAGGCCCTCTAATACAGGACTAGTACAGGCCCTCTAATACAGGACTAGTAAAGGTCCTCTAATACAGGACTAGTACAGGCCTGTTAATACAGGACTAGTAAAGGCCTGTTAATACAGGACTAGTAAAGGCCCTCTAATACAGGACTAGTACAGGCCCTCTAATACAGGACTAGTAAAGGCCCTCTAATACAGGACTAGTACAGGCCCTCTAATACAGGACTAGTACAGGCCCTCTAATACAGGACTAGTACAGGCCCTCTAATACAGGACTAGTACAGGCCTGTTAATACAGGACTAGTACAGGCCTGTTAATACAGGACTAGTACAGGCCTGTTAATACAGGACTAGTAAAGGCCCTCTAATACAGGACTAGTACAGGCCTGTTAATACAGGACTAGTAAAGGCCCTCTAATACAGGACTAGTAAAGGCCTGTTAATACAGGACTAGTAAAGGTCCTCTAATACAGGACTAGTAAAGGTCCTCTAATACAGGACTAGTACAGGCCTGTTAATACAGGACTAGTAATGGCCCTCTAATACAGGACTAGTAAAGGCCCTCTAATACAGGACTAGTAAAGGTCTGGTAATACAGGACTAGTAAAGGCCCTCTAATACAGGACTAGTACAGGCCCTCTAATACAGGACTAGTAAAGGCCCTCTAATACAGGACTAGTAAAGGCCCTCTAATACAGGACTAGTAAAGGCCCTCTAATACAGGACTAGTACAGGCCCTCTAATACAGGACTAGTACAGGCCTGTTAATACAGGACTAGTAAAGGCCCTCTAATACAGGACTAGTAAAGGCCCTCTTATACAGGACTAGTAAAGGCCCTCTAATACAGGACTAGTAAAGGCCCTCTAATACAGGACTAGTAAAGGCCCTCTAATACAGGACTAGTACAGGCCCTCTAATACAGGACTAGTAAAGGTCCTCTAATACAGGACTAGTAAAGGTCCTCTAATACAGGACTAGTAAAGGCCTGTTAATACAGGACTAGTAAAGGCCCTCTAATACAGGACTAGTAAAGGCCCTCTAATACAGGACTAGTAAAGGTCTGGTAATACAGGACTAGTAAAGGCCCTCTAATACAGGACTAGTACAGGCCCTCTAATACAGGACTAGTAAAGGCCCTCTAATACAGGACTAGTAAAGGCCCTCTAATACAGGACTAGTACAGGCCCTCTAATACAGGACTAGTAAAGGCCCTCTAATACAGGACTAGTAAAGGCCCAAAGCACTACTGCTGTCTATATATTTTAGTTTTTACCCACATTTGAAACATAAGTCTGCTACTTTTCTGTACTAAAGAATGCATCTGATAATACTTGCTTGATATATGTTTTCTAGTTTCTTTGAAATACTTTGCAAATGCAACTGATTTCTATGTGAAAACTGAACTACTCTATTAATTCCTTTTCCATTTTAGCAAACACTCTTATCCAGAGCAACTGACAGTAGTGAGTGCATACGTTTTCATACTAGTCCCCCTTGGGAATCAAACACAACCCTATCATTGCAAGCACCTTGTTCTACCAACTGAGCCACATCACATCACACCATCACGAACCACTTGATGTACTCAATTACCGTATCGTACATTGGTTTTATCTCCATCGGGATGAAAAGTCTTCAGGTACAAACCTAGATTTCCAGCCTATGTACAAAACAATAATGTATATTTTGAATAAAACCCCTACAACTCATCCAGAACGCCGCAGCCCGTCTGGTGTTCAACCTTCCCAAGTTCTCTCACGTCACCCCGCTCCTCCGCTCTCTCCACTGGCTTCCAGTTGAAGCTCGCATCCGCTACAAGACCATGGTGCTTGCCTACGGAGCTGTGAGGGGAACGGCACAGCAGTACCTCCAGGCTCTGATCAGGCCCTACACCCAAACAAGGGCACTGCGTTCATCCACCTCTGGCCTGCTCGCCTCCCTACCACTGAGGAAGTACAGTTCCCGCTCAGCCCAGTCAAAACTGTTCGCTGCTCTGGCCCCCAATGGTGGAACAAACTCCCTCACGACGCCAGGACAGCGGAGTCAATCACCACCTTCCGGAGACACCTGAAACCCCACCTCTTCAAGGAATACCTAGGATAGGATAAGTAATCCTTCTCACCCCCCCCTAAATGATTTAGATGCACTATTGTAAAGTGGCTGTTCCACTGGATGTCAGAAGGTGAATTCACCAATTTGTAAGTCGCTCTGGATAAGAGCGTCTGCTAAATGACTTAAATGTAAATGTAAATGTAAGTTGTTTGTAAGAATGGTCAATTAATACTGCACAAAAAGTGTTTTTTCATATTATTTGATCAACAAAAATATTTAATTTCACTTTGCACCTTTTGATGTAAGTCTTTGAGGACCGGGGTTTGTTCTTTATGGATTCCAGGAGAATGACAATCACAGAGAAAGAGGCAGGGGTACAACTCCTACAATTCCAACAAAAACAAATGTGTTAAATAAATCTAAATATATTTTGTGTTTGAGATTTTTCAAGGTAGCCACCCTGTGTCTTGACGACAGCTCCTTGTTGTCCCCAGGCGACCTGGCCGTGCTGCTGCTCTAGTTTCAGCTGTTCTGCCTACGGCTATGGAACTGATCATTAGACTATGGGCAGGCTGATCATTAGACTATGGGCAGGCTGATCATTAGACTATGGGCAGGCTGATCATTAGACTATGGGCAGGCTGATCATTAGGCTATGGGCAGGCTGATCATTAGACTATGGGCAGGCTGATCATTAGACTATGGGCAGGCTGATCATTAGACTATGGAGAGGCTGATCATTAGACTATGGGCAGGCTGATCATTAGACTATGGGCAGGCTGATCATTAGACTATGGGCAGGCTGATCATTAGACTGTAGGTCGGCTGATCATTAGACTATGGACAGGCTGATCATTAGACTATGGGCAGGCTGATCATTAAACTATGGACAGGCTGATCATTAGACTATGGGCAGGCTGATCATTAGGCTATGGGCAGGCTGATCATTAGACTATGTGCAGGCTGATCACTAGACTATGGGCAGGCTGATCATTAGACTATGGGCAGGCTGATCATTAGACTATGGGCAGGCTGATCACTAGACTATGGGCAGGCTGATCATTAGACTATGGGCAGGCTGATCATTAGACTATGGGCAGGCTGATCATTAGGCTATGGGCAGGCTGATCATTAGGCTATGGGCAGGCTGATCATTAGACTATGGGCAGGCTGATCATTAGACTATGGGCAGGCTGATCATTAGACTGTAGGTCGGCTGATCATTAGACTATGGACAGGCTGATCATTAGACTATGGGCAGGCTGATCATTAAACTATGGACAGGCTGATCATTAGACTATGGGCAGGCTGATCATTAGACTATGGGCAGGCTGATCATTAGACTATGGGCAGGCTGATCATTAGGCTATGGGCAGGCTGATCATTAGACTATGGGCAGGCTGATCATTAGACTATGGGCAGGCTGATCATTAGACTATGGGCAGGCTGATCATTAGACTGTAGGTCGGCTGATCATTAGACTATGGACAGGCTGATCATTAGACTATGGGCAGGCTGATCATTAAACTATGGACAGGCTGATCATTAGACTATGGGCAGGCTGATCATTAGACTATGGGCAGGCTGATCATTAGACTATGGGCAGGCTGATCATTAGACTATGGGCAGGCTGATCATTAGACTATGGGCAGGCTGATCATTAGACTATGGGCAGGCTGATCATTAGACTATGTGCAGGCTGATCATTAGGCTATGGGCAGGCTGATCATTAGACTATGTGCAGGCTGATCATTAGACTATGGGCAGGCTGATCATTAGACTATGGGCAGGCTGATCATTAGACTATGGGCAGGCTGATCATTAGACTATGGGCAGGCTGATCATTAGACTATGGGCAGGCTGATCATT
Organism: Oncorhynchus masou masou; assembly: GCF_036934945.1. NCBI lineage: Eukaryota > Metazoa > Chordata > Actinopteri > Salmoniformes > Salmonidae > Oncorhynchus > Oncorhynchus masou. Next base: position 89,725,558 of record NC_088220.1, on the reverse strand, counting down.
AGACTATGGGCAGGCTGATCATTAGACTATGGGCAGGCTGATCATTAGACTATGGGCAGGCTGATCATTAGACTATGGGCAGGCTGATCATTAGACTGTGGGGTCGGCTGATCATTAGACTATGGACAGGCTGATCATTAGACTATGGGCAGGCTGATCATTAAACTATGGACAGGCTGATCATTAGACTATGGGCAGGCTGATCATTAGACTATGTGCAGGCTGATCATTAGACTATGGGCAGGCTGATCATTAGACTATGGGCAGGCTGATCATTAGACTATGGGCAGGCTGATCATTAGACTATGTGCAGGCTGATCATTAGACTATGGGCAGGCTGATCATTAGACTATGGGCAGGCTGATCATTAGACTGTAGGTCGGCTGATCATTAGACTATGGGCAGGCTGATCATTAGACTATGGGCAGGCTGATCATTAGACTGTAGGTCGGCTGATCATTAGACTATGGACAGGCTGATCATTAGACTATGGACAGGCTGATCATTAGACTATGGGCAGGCTGATCATTAGACTATGGGCAGGCTGATCATTATGCTATGGGCAGGCTGATCATTAGACTGTGGTCGGCTGATCATTAGACTATGGGCAGGCTGATCATTAGACTATGGGCAGGCTGATCATTAGACTATGGGAAGGCTGATCATTAGACTATGGGCAGGCTGATCATTAGACTATGGGCAGGCTGATCATTAGACTATGGGCAGGCTGATCATTAGACTATGGGCAGGCTGATCATTAGGCTATGGGCAGGCTGATCATTAGACTATGGGCAGGCTGATCATTAGACTATGGGCAGGCTGATCATTAGACTATGGGCAGGCTGATCATTAGACTGTAGGTCGGCTGATCATTAGACTATGGGCAGGCTGATCATTAGACTATGGGCAGGCTGATCATTAAACTATGGACAGGCTGATCATTAGACTATGGGCAGGCTGATCATTAGACTATGGGCAGGCTGATCATTAGACTATGGGCAGGCTGATCATTAGACTATGGGCAGGCTGATCATTAGACTATGGGCAGGCTGATCATTAGACTATGGGCAGGCTGATCATTAGACTATGTGCAGGCTGATCATTAGGCTATGGGCAGGCTGATCATTAGACTATGTGCAGGCTGATCATTAGACTATGGGCAGGCTGATCATTAGACTATGGGCAGGCTGATCATTAGACTATGGGCAGGCTGATCATTAGACTATGGGCAGGCTGATCATTAGACTATGGGCAGGCTGATCATTAGACTATGGGCAGGCTGATCATTAGACTATGGGCAGGCTGATCATTAGACTATGGGCAGGCTGATCATTAGACTATGGGCAGGCTGATCATTAGACTGTAGGTCGGCTGATCATTAGACTATGGACAGGCTGATCATTAGACTATGGGCAGGCTGATCATTAAACTATGGACAGGCTGATCATTAGACTATGGGCAGGCTGATCATTAGACTATGTGCAGGCTGATCATTAGACTATGGGCAGGCTGATCATTAGACTATGGGCAGGCTGATCATTAGACTATGGGCAGGCTGATCATTAGACTATGTGCAGGCTGATCATTAGACTATGGGCAGGCTGATCATTAGACTATGGGCAGGCTGATCATTAGACTGTAGGTCGGCTGATCATTAGACTATGGGCAGGCTGATCATTAGACTATGGGCAGGCTGATCATTAGACTGTAGGTCGGCTGATCATTAGACTATGGACAGGCTGATCATTAGACTATGGACAGGCTGATCATTAGACTATGGGCAGGCTGATCATTAGACTATGGGCAGGCTGATCATTATGCTATGGGCAGGCTGATCATTAGACTGTAGGTCGGCTGATCATTAGACTATGGGCAGGCTGATCATTAGACTATGGGCAGGCTGATCATTAGACTATGGGAAGGCTGATCATTAGACTATGGGCAGGCTGATCATTAGACTATGGGCAGGCTGATCATTAGACTATGGGCAGGCTGATCATTAGACTATGGACAGGCTGATCATTAGACTATGGGCAGGCTGATCATTAGACTATGGGCAGGCTGATCATTAGACTATGGGCAGGCTGATCATTAGACTATGGACAGGCTGATCATTAGACTATGGGCAGGCTGATCATTAGACTATGGGCAGGCTGATCATTAGACTATGGGCAGGCTGATCATTAGACTATGTGCAGGCTGATCATTAGACTATGTGCAGGCTGATCATTATGCTATGGGCAGGCTGATCATTATGCTATGGGCAGGCTGATCATTAGACTATGGGCAGGCTGATCATTAGACTATGGGCAGGCTGATCATTATGCTATGTGCAGGCTGATCATTAGACTATGGGCAGGCTGATCATTAGACTATGGGCAGGCTGATCATTAGACTATGGGCAGGCTGATCATTAGACTATGGGCAGGCTGATCATTATGCTATGTGCAGGCTGATCATTAGGCTATGGGCAGGCTGATCATTAGACTATGGGCAGGCTGATCATTAGACTATGGGCAGGCTGATCATTAGACTATGGGCAGGCTGATCATTAGACTATGGGCAGGCTGATCATTAGACTATGGGCAGGCTGATCATTAGACTATGGGCAGGCTGATCATTAGACTATGGGCAGGCTGATCATTAGACTATGGGCAGGCTGATCATTATGCTATGTGCAGGCTGATCATTAGGCTATGGGCAGGCTGATCATTAGACTATGGGCAGGCTGATCATTAGACTATGGACAGGCTGATCATTAGGCTATGGGCAGGCTGATCATTAGGCTATGGGCAGGCTGATCATTAGACTATGGGCAGGCTGATCATTATGCTATGTGCAGGCTGATCATTAGGCTATGGGCAGGCTGATCATTAGACTATGGGCAGGCTGATCATTATGCTATGGGCAGGCTGATCATTAGACTATGGGCAGGCTGATCATTAGACTATGTGCAGGCTGATCATTAGGCTATGGGCAGGCTGATCATTAGACTATGTGCAGGCTGATCATTAGGCTATGGGCAGGCTGATCATTAGACTATGGGCAGGCTGATCATTAGGCTATGTGCAGGCTGATCATTAGACTATGTGCAGGCTGATCATTAGACTATGGGCAGGCTGATCATTAGACTATGGGCAGGCTGATCATTAGGCTATGGGCAGGCTGATCACTAGACTATGGGCAGGCTGATCATTAGACTATGGGCAGGCTGATCATTAGACTATGGGCAGGCTGATCACTAGACTATGGGCAGGCTGATCATTAGACTATGGGCAGGCTGATCATTAGACTATGGGCAGGCTGATCATTAGGCTATGGGCAGGCTGATCATTAGACTATGGGCAGGCTGATCATTAGACTATGTGCAGGCTGATCATTAGACTATGGGCAGGCTGATCATTAGGCTATGGGCAGGCTGATCATTAGACTATGGGCAGGCTGATCATTAGGCTATGGGCAGGCTGATCAATAGACTATGGGCAGGCTGATCATTAGGCTATGGGCAGACTGATCATTAGACTATGGGCAGGCTGATCATTAGGCTATGGGCAGGCTGATCATTAGACTATGGGCAGGCTGATCATTAGACTATGGGCAGGCTGATCATTAGACTATGGGCAGGCTGATCATTAGACTATGGGCAGGCTGATCATTAGACTATGGGCAGGCTGATCATTAGACTATTGGCAGGCTGATCATTAGACTATGGGCAGGCTGATCATTAGACTATTGGCAGGCTGATCATTAGACTGTGGGCAGGCTGATCATTAGACTATGGGCAGGCTGATCATTAGACTATGGGCAGGCTGATCATTAGGCTATGGGCAGGCTGATCATTAGACTATGGGCAGGCTGATCATTAGACTATGGGCAGGCTGATCATTAGACTATGGGCAGGCTGATCATTAGACTATGGGCAGGCTGATCATTAGACTATGTGCAGGCTGATCATTAGACTATGTGCAGGCTGATCATTATGCTATGGGCAGGCTGATCATTATGCTATGGGCAGGCTGATCATTAGACTATGGGCAGGCTGATCATTAGACTATGGGCAGGCTGATCATTATGCTATGTGCAGGCTGATCATTAGACTATGGGCAGGCTGATCATTAGACTATGGGCAGGCTGATCATTAGACTATGGGCAGGCTGATCATTAGACTATGGGCAGGCTGATCATTATGCTATGTGCAGGCTGATCATTAGGCTATGGGCAGGCTGATCATTAGACTATGGGCAGGCTGATCATTAGACTATGGGCAGGCTGATCATTAGACTATGGGCAGGCTGATCATTAGACTATGGGCAGGCTGATCATTAGACTATGGGCAGGCTGATCATTAGACTATGGGCAGGCTGATCATTAGACTATGGGCAGGCTGATCATTAGACTATGGGCAGGCTGATCATTAGACTATGGGCAGGCTGATCATTATGCTATGTGCAGGCTGATCATTAGGCTATGGGCAGGCTGATCATTAGACTATGGGCAGGCTGATCATTAGACTATGGACAGGCTGATCATTAGGCTATGGGCAGGCTGATCATTAGGCTATGGGCAGGCTGATCATTAGACTATGGGCAGGCTGATCATTATGCTATGTGCAGGCTGATCATTAGGCTATGGGCAGGCTGATCATTAGACTATGGGCAGGCTGATCATTATGCTATGGGCAGGCTGATCATTAGACTATGGGCAGGCTGATCATTAGACTATGTGCAGGCTGATCATTAGGCTATGGGCAGGCTGATCATTAGACTATGTGCAGGCTGATCATTAGGCTATGGGCAGGCTGATCATTAGACTATGTGCAGGCTGATCATTAGGCTATGGGCAGGCTGATCATTAGACTATGGGCAGGCTGATCATTAGGCTATGTGCAGGCTGATCATTAGACTATGTGCAGGCTGATCATTAGACTATGGGCAGGCTGATCATTAGACTATGGGCAGGCTGATCATTAGGCTATGGGCAGGCTGATCACTAGACTATGGGCAGGCTGATCATTAGACTATGGGCAGGCTGATCATTAGACTATGGGCAGGCTGATCATTAGACTATGGGCAGGCTGATCATTAGACTATGGGCAGGCTGATCATTAGACTATGTGCAGGCTGATCATTAGACTATGGGCAGGCTGATCATTAGACTATGGGCAGGCTGATCATTAGACTATGGGCAGGCTGATCATTAGACTATGGGCAGGCTGATCATTAGACTATGTGCAGGCTGATCATTAGACTATGTGCAGGCTGATCATTAGACTATGTGCAGGCTGATCATTAGACTATGTGCAGGCTGATCATTAGACTATGGGCAGGCTGATCATTAGACTATGGGCAGGCTGATCATTAGACTATGGGCAGGCTGATCATTAGACTATGGGCAGGCTGATCATTAGACTATGGGCAGGCTGATCATTAGACTATGGGCAGGCTGATCACTAGACTATGGGCAGGCTGATCATTAGACTATGGGCAGGCTGATCATTAGACTATGGGCAGGCTGATCATTAGGCTATGGGCAGGCTGATCATTAGACTATGGGCAGGCTGATCATTAGACTATGTGCAGGCTGATCATTAGACTATGGGCAGGCTGATCATTAGGCTATGGGCAGGCTGATCATTAGGCTATGGGCAGGCTGATCATTAGACTATGGGCAGGCTGATCATTAGGCTATGGGCAGGCTGATCATTAGGCTATGGGCAGGCTGATCATTAGACTATGGGCAGGCTGATCATTAGGCTATGGGCAGGCTGATCATTAGACTATGGGCAGGCTGATCATTAGGCTATGGGCAGGCTGATCATTAGACTATGGGCAGGCTGATCATTAGGCTATGGGCAGGCTGATCATTAGACTATGGGCAGGCTGATCATTAGGCTATGGGCAGGCTGATCATTAGACTATGGGCAGGCTGATCATTAGGCTATGGGCAGGCTGATCATTAGACTATGGGCAGGCTGATCATTAGGCTATGGGCAGGCTGATCATTAGACTATGGGCAGGCTGATCATTAGGCTATGGGCAGACTGATCATTAGACTATGGGCAGGCTGATCATTAGGCTATGGGCAGGCTGATCATTAGACTATGGGCAGGCTGATCATTAGACTATGGGCAGGCTGATCATTAGACTATGGGCAGGCTGATCATTAGACTATGGGCAGGCTGATCATTAGACTATGGGCAGGCTGATCATTAGACTATGGGCAGGCTGATCATTAGACTATTGGCAGGCTGATCATTAGACTATGGGCAGGCTGATCATTAGACTATGGGCAGGATGATCATTAGACTATGGGCAGGCTGATCATTAGGCTATGGGCAGGATGATCATTAGACTATGGGCAGGCTGATCATTAGACTATGGGCAGGCTAATCATGAGACTATGTGCAGGCTGATCATTAGACTATGGGCAGGCTGATCATTAGACTATGGGCAGGCTGATCATTAGACTATGGGCAGGCTAATCATGAGACTATGTGCAGGCTGATCATTAGGCTATGGGCAGGCTGATCATTAGGCTTTGTCAGTTTGCATGTGTTTCTATTTCTAATTGTTGTTATTTCATCTTCATGCCCATCACAGCTATCTCTATATTTTTTGTTCAATTTATGAGAGGCTACATGTATTTAGCATTATCCTATAATGTAGACTGGGTCTTTGCTAAGGTTTTTAATACGTTTTTGTAAAATTATCAATTTGATTTGTTTACGTGTCTGAGTGAGATGTGGTGCAGGTGTCTTTGTTTGATCGGTCATTTTAGGTGGGTGTGTGAGGTCACTCAATCTCCCTGTCCATTCAGAACATGTCCTATAGTAGACCTAACCTGTCTGGACTTCATCTCTTTAATTAGATAGGCAGCAACCGTCGTATTGGTCTGCATGTGAGGAATGATGACAGAAACCTGTTAACAGCAAGCATCGTGAAGGTCAGTTTATGAGGAATGATGACGGAAACCTGTTAACCGCAAGCATCGTGAAGGTCAGTTTATGAGGAATGATGACAGAAACCTGTTAACAGCAAGCATCGTGAAGGTCAGTTTATGAGGAATGATGGAAACCTGTTAACAGCAAGCATCGTGAAGGTCAGTTTATGAGGAATGATGACAGAAACCTGTTAACTGCAAGCATCGTGAAGGTCAGTTTATGAGGAATGATGACGGAAACCTGTTAACAGCAAGCATCGTGAAGGTCAGTTTATGAGGAATGATGACAGAAACCTGTTAACAGCAAGCATCGTGAAGGTCAGTTTATGAGGAATGATGACAGAAACCTGTTAACAGCAAGCATCGTGAAGGTCAGTTTGTGAGGAATGATGACAGAAACCTGTTAACAGCAAGCATCGTGAAGGTCAGTTTATGAGGAATGATGACAGAAACCTGTTAAAAGCAAGCATTGTGAAGGTCAGCTTATGAGGAATGATGACATAAACCTGTTAAAAGCAAGCATCGTGAAGGTCAGTTTATGAGGAATGATGACAGAAACCTTTTAAAAGCAAGCATCGTGAAGGTCAGCTTATGAGGAATGATGACATAAACCTGTTAACAGCAAGCATCGTGAAGGTCAGTTTGTGAGGAATGATGACAGAAACCTGTTAACAGCAAGCATCGTGAAGGTCAGTTTATGAGGAATGATGACAGAAACCTGTTAAAAGCAAGCATCGTGAAGGTCAGCTTATGAGGAATGATGACATAAACCTGTTAAAAGCAAGCATCGTGAAGGTCAGTTTATGAGGAATGATGACAGAAACCTGTTAAAAGCAAGCATCGTGAAGGTCAGCTTATGAGGAATGATGACATAAACCTGTTAACAGCAAGCATCGTGAAGGTCAGTTTATGAGGAATGATGACAGAAACCTGTTAACAGCAAGCATCGTGAAGGTCAGTTTATGAGGAATGATGACAGAAACCTGTTAAAAGCAAGCATCGTGAAGGTCAGCTTATGAGGAATGATGACATAAACCTGTTAAAAGCAAGCATCGTGAAGGTCAGTTTATGAGGAATGATGACAGAAACCTGTTAAAAGCAAGCATCGTGAAGGTCAGTTTATGAGGAATGATGACAGAAACCTGTTAAAAGCAAGCATCGTGAAGGTCAGCTTATGAGGAATGATGACATAAACCTGTTAACAGCAAGCATCGTGAAGGTCAGTTTATGAGGAATGATGACAGAAACCTGTTAACAGCAAGCACCGTGAAGGTCAGTTTATGAGGAATGATGACAGAAACCTGTTAACAGCAAGCATCGTGAAGGTCAGTTTATGAGGAATGATGACAGAAACCTGTTAAAAGCAAGCATCGTGAAGGTCAGTTTATGAGGAATGATGACAGAAACCTGTTAACAGCAAGCATCGTGAAGGTCAGTTTATGAGGAATGATGACAGAAACCTGTTAACTGCAAGCATCGTGAAGGTCAGTTTATGAGGAATGATGACAGAAACCTGTTAAAAGCAAGCATCGTGAAGGTCAGCTTATGAGGAATGATGACATAAACCTGTTAAAAGCAAGCATCGTGAAGGTCAGTTTATGAGGAATGATGACAGAAACCTGTTAAAAGCAAGCATCGTGAAGGTCAGTTTATGAGGAATGATGACAGAAACCTGTTAAAAGCAAGCATCGTGAAGGTCAGCTTATGAGGAATGATGACATAAACCTGTTAACAGCAAGCATCGTGAAGGTCAGTTTATGAGGAATGATGACAGAAACCTGTTAACAGCAAGCATCGTGAAGGTCAGTTTATGAGGAATGATGACAGAAACCTGTTAACAGCAAGCATCGTGAAGGTCAGTTTATGAGGAATGATGACAGAAACCTGTTAACAGCAAGCATCGTGAAGGTCAGTTTATGAGGAATGATGACAGAAACCTGTTAACAGCAAGCATCATGAAGGTCAGTTTATGAGGAATGATGACAGAAACCTGTTAACAGCAAGCATCGTGAAGGTCAGTTTATGAGGAATGATGACGGAAACCTGTTAACAGCAAGCATCGTGAAGGTCAGTTTATGAGGAATGATGACAGAAACCTGTTAACAGCAAGCATCGTGAAGGTCAGTTTATGAGGAATGATGACAGAAACCTGTTAAAAGCAAGCATCGTGAAGGTCAGTTTAAGAGGAATGATGACAGAAACCTGTTAACAGCAAGCATCGTGAAGGTCAGTTTATGAGGAATGATGACAGAAACCTGTTAACAGCAAGCATCGTGAAGGTCAGTTTATGAGGAATGATGACAGAAACCTGTTAACAGCAAGCATCGTGAAGGTCAGTTTATGAGGAATGATGACAGAAACCTGTTAACAGCAAGCATCGTGAAGGTCAGTTTATGAGGAATGATGACAGAAACCTGTTAACAGCAAGCATCATGAAGGTCAGTTTATGAGGAATGATGACAGAAACCTGTTAACAGCAAGCATCGTGAAGGTCAGTTTATGAGGAATGATGACGGAAACCTGTTAACAGCAAGCATCGTGAAGGTCAGTTTATGAGGAATGATGACAGAAACCTGTTAACAGCAAGCATCGTGAAGGTCAGTTTATGAGGAATGATGACAGAAACCTGTTAAAAGCAAGCATCGTGAAGGTCAGTTTAAGAGGAATGATGACAGAAACCTGTTAACAGCAAGCATCGTGAAGGTCAGTTTATGAGGAATGATGACAGAAACCTGTTAACAGCAAGCATCGTGAAGGTCAGCTTATGAGGAATGATGACAGAAACCTGTTAACAGCAAGCATCGTGAAGGTCAGTTTATGAGGAATGATGACAGAAACCTGTTAACAGCAAGCATCGTGAAGGTCAGCTTATGAGGAATGATGACAGAAACCTGTTAACAGCAAGCATCGTGAAGGTCAGTTTATGAGGAATGATGACAGAAACCTGTTAACAGCAAGCATCGTGAAGGTCAGCTTATGAGGAATGATGACAGAAACCTGTTAACAGCAAGCATCGTGAAGGTCAGCTTATGAGGAATGATGACAGAAACCTGTTAACAGCAAGCATCGTGAAGGTCAGCTTATGAGGAATGATGACAGAAACCTGTTAACAGCAAGCATCGTGAAGGTCAGTTTATGAGGAATGATGACAGAAACCTGTTAACAGCAAGCATCGTGAAGGTCAGCTTTTGAGGAATGATGACAGAAACCTGTTAACAGCAAGCATCGTGAAGGTCAGTTTATGAGGAATGATGACAGAAACCTGTTAACAGCAAGCATCGTGAAGGTCAGCTTATGAGGAATGATGACAGAAACCTGTTAACAGCAAGCATCGTGAAGGTCAGCTTATGAGGAATGATGACAGAAACCTGTTAACAGCAAGCATCGTGAAGGTCAGCTTATGAGGAATGATGACAGAAACCTGTTAACAGCAAGCATCGTGAAGGTCAGTTTATGAGGAATGATGACAGAAACCTGTTAACAGCAAGCATCGTGAAGGTCAGCTTATGAGGAATGATGACAGAAACCTGTTAACAGCAAGCATCGTGAAGGTCAGCTTATGAGGAATGATGACAGAAACCTGTTAACAGCAAGCATCGTGAAGGTCAGTTTATGAGGATTGATGACAGAAACCTGTTAACAGCAAGCATCGTGAAGGTCAGTTTATGAGGAATGATGACAGAAACCTCTCTTATTAAATGGATCTGAATGAAATCAAGCCAAGCACCTTTCATGGGATAAAGGATAGAAAGCCTATCCTAATATTTTCAATAGCTTATTAATCTTTCCACTAGTAGACAACATGATTTTTCACTCGTCACTGCATCCTCTCTAGCCACTTTGAACAACGTACAGTATTGCCTCTGAGAATGCACATTTTTCTGAAAAGTGGAGGGAAAAACGCAACAAACTTGCTGTGAATCGTTTTTGTGCATCAAAATCAGGAGCCAGAGTCGAAACCATCATGCTGATCCAGAGAGGCTGACAGCTTGGTAAAACGGTGTTCTAGTGTCAAAACCATCAAGCTGATCCAGAGAGGCTGTCAGCTTGGTAAAACAGTGTTCTAGAGTCTAAACCATCATGCTGATTCAGAGAGGCTGTCAGCTTGGTAAAACAGTGTTCTAGAGTCAAAACCATGACGCTGATTCAGAGAGGCTGTCAGCTTGGTAAAACAGTGTTCTAGAGTCTAAACCATGACGCTGATCCAGAGAGGCTGTCAGCTTGGTAAAACAGTGTTCTAGAGTCTAAACCATGACGCTGATCCAGAGAGGCTGTCAGCTTGGTAAAACAGTGTTCTAGAGTCTAAACCATGATGCTGATTCAGAGATGCTGACAGCTTGGTAAAACAGTGTTCTAGAGTCTAAACCATCAAGCTGATCCAGAGAGGCTGTCAGCTTGGTAAACGGTGTTCTAGAGTCAAAACCATAATGCTGATTCAGAGATGCTGACAGCTTGGTAAAACAGTGTTCTAGAGTCAAAACCATCAAGCTGATTCAGAGATGCTGTCAGCTTGGTAAAACAGTGTTCTAGAGTCTAAACCATCATGCTGATTCAGAGGCTGTCAGCTTGGTAAACGGTGTTCTAGTCTAAACCATGATGCTGATTCAGAGGCTGTCAGCTTGGTAAAACAGTGTTCTAGAGTCTAAACCATCATGCTCTCCCATGACCCATCATGCTGATTCTATTTTCTGTGTGACGTCAACATTAGGAATGTTTTGGTTTGTCAGGTTTAGGGAGGAAAGCTGGGGAAATGGACTTGAGTAAACTGCCAGGATCAAACATATTTCACATGGGCTAACAGAAAAATAGGAATACAATATTGTGAATGAGAAATAAGATGTTGTGAATGTTTTTGAAATGTATTAACCAGTGCTAGGGCAGTCCCTACTACAGTCTGGGTATGAAAGATATGAGGGTGGAATATTAATCCCTACTACAGTCTGGGTATGAAAGATATGAGGGTGGAATATTAATCCCTACTACAGTCTGGGTATGAAAGATATGAGGGTGGAATATTAAGGGTTAGCAGCAACGGGCATAGCAAAATAATGAATCACTCCTGCCCTCAACACCCATTAGGAAATTACATGAGTACAACTGTAGATTCACAGGTCTGCAAGATAAGATGTTAACATTGACAGTAGTACTGGCCACACCATATCTTTCATACCCAGATTACCGTACAGTAGGGACTACCCTAGCGCTGGTTAACAATGACCCTAGTACTGGACTAGATCAAAGAAGTGGAAATGGTTAGGGTCATAAGAAATTCAGGAAACTGACATAGATTCATGTAAAAACAAATATGAGCATGTAATGAAGTAATTCATTTCTGTGAAGAAAATGTTTTAATGATGGACACGTCCCCTTTCCACTTTAACGCAATTTAAAAATCTGTCAAACAGTTGTCCAGGGCAATGACGAGAGGGAACCATTTCATTTGTATATAAATTGATTTGAATATAGAGAACAATGCTGTACAAATTATAATTAGAGACAATTCCATCATAAGGATGCTGTAACATGAACGTAGCTGTGCCTTCCAGACACAGCCCAGAAATGATCCTACAGTTCAACCTGGTATTGTCCTACTTGTGATATTCAGTACTGGAGTAAAGAGCAAGATAGCATTTGCTGTCCAACATGGTGAATTACAGCAGGTGATGATCCATGAATGAGACTGAGAAGGAAGACCAAACACATACACATCTCTTGGTGTCAGGCCCTGACCTTAGAGATCCTTTTATGTCTCTATTATGGTTTGGTCAGGGCGTGAGTTGGGGTGGGCATTCTGTTTTGTGTTCTATGTTTTCTATTTCTTTGTGTTTGTCCGGGTCTGGTTCTCAATCAGAGGCAGCTGTCTGTCATTGTCGCTGATTGAGAACCATACTTAGGTAGCCTTTTCCCACCTGTGTGGTGTGGGTAGTTGCTTTCTGTTTTTGTGTCTTTCTGCACCAGACAGAACTGTTTCGTGGGTTCTCTTCATTTTTTTTGTGTTAATCAGTGTTAAGTTTAAATAATAAAGATGAAAACCTACCACGCTGCACCTTGGTCCTCCACTCCTTCCAACAGCCATAACACTTGGGCTGGAAATGACCGACTCTGCAGAGGACTACAGAGTACTGTAGCCTCACAGGTCCACTATTTATACAGCATTAGATCAGTTAAGAAATCAAATCAAATGTATTCATATAGCCCTTTCGTACATCAGCTGATATCTCAAAGTGCTGTACAGAAACCCAGCCTAAAACCCCCAAACAGCAAGCAATGCAGGTGTAGAAGCTCGTTGGCTAGGAAAAACTCCCTAGAAAGGCCTAGGAAAAACCTAGGAAGAAACCTAGAGAGGAACCAGGCTATGTGGGGTGCTTGGGACAAAACTAGGTCCAGAGTATGACTGTGACAGTGAGTAGGTCCAAAACCCACTGAGTCGATGATGGCTCCGAAAGCCATTTGGAGTGGGTCTGTGGACTTTTTTATGTGAATATTAAAGTCACCAAAGATTAGAATATTATCTGCTATGACTACAAGGTCCGATAGGAATTCAGGGAACTCAATGAGGAATGTTGTATATGGCCCAGGAGGCCTTTAAACAGTAGCTATAAAAAGTGATTGAGTAGGCTGCATAGATTTCATGACTGGAAGCTCAAAAGACGAAAAAGTTAAAAAAAAAATTGTAAATTGAAATTTGCTATCGTAAATGTTAGCAACACCTCCGCCTTTGCAGGATGCGCGAGGGATATGGTCACGAGTGTAGCCAGGAGGTGAGGCCTCATTTAACACAGTCAATTCATCAGGCTTAAGCCATGTTTCAGTCAGGCCAATCACATCAAGATTATGATCAGTGATTAGTTCATTGACTATAATTGCCTTTGAAGTAAGGGATCTAACATTTAGTAGCCCTATTTTGAGATGTGAGGTATCATGATCTCTTTCAATAATGACAAGAATGGAGGAGGTCTTTATCCTAGCGAGATTGCTAAGGCGAACACCGCCATGTTTAGTTTTGCCCAACCTAGGTTTAGGCACAGACACGGTCTCAATGGGGATAGCTGAGCTGACTACACTGACTGTGCTAGTGGCAGACTCCACTATGCTGGCAGGCTGGCTAACAGCCTGCTGCCTGACCTGCACCCTATTTCATTGTGGAGCTAGAGGAGTTAGAGCCCTGTCTATGTTGGTAGATAAGATGAGAGCACCCCTCCAGGTAGGATGGAGTCCGTCACTCCTCAGCAGGTCAGGCTTGGTCCTGTTTGTGGGTTAGTCCCAGAAAGAGGGCCAATTATCTACAAATTCTATCTTTTGGGAGGGGCAGAAAACAGTTTCCAACCAGCGATTGAGTTGTGAGACTGCTGTAGAGCACTCCCCCTAACTGGGAGGGGCCAGAGACAATTACTCGATGCCGACACATCTTTCAAGCTGATTTACACGCTGAAGCTATGTTGCGCTTGGCGACCTCTGACTGTTTCATCCTAACATCGTTGGTGCCGATGTGAATAACAATATCTCTATACTCTCTACACTCGCCAGTTTTAGCTTTAGCCAGCACCATCTTCAGATTAGACTAAATGTCGGTAGCCCTGCCCCCTGGTAAACAGTGTAAGATCGCTGGATGATTCGTTTTAAATCTAATACTGCGGGTAATGGAGTCGCCAATAAAGTTTTCAATTTGTCAGAGTTTTCTGAGTTAGCGTCGCTTCGGCTGTTGAAGGTCCTGACAAACCACGTCCAGATAAAGCATCATGTTAATGTTACTACTGGTTGGCTGGTGGAGGTCCTGTAGAACAACGTCCAGATAAAGCATCATGTTAATGTTACTACTGGTTGGCTGGTGGAGGTCCTGTAGAACCACGTCCAGATAAAGCATCATGTTAATGTTACTACTGGTTGGCTGGTGGAGGTCCTGTAGAACCACGTCCAGATAAAGCATCATGTTAATGTTACTACTGGTTGGCTGGTGGAGGTCCTGTAGAACCACGTCCAGATAAAGCATCATGTTAATGTTACTACTTATCTTCGGCTGGTGGAGGTCCTGTAGAACCACGTCCAGATAAAGCATCATGTTAATGTTACTACTGGTTGGCTGGTGGACGTCCTGATAAAGCATCATGTTAATGTTACTACTGGTTGGCTGGTGGAGGTCCTGTAGAACCACGTCCAGATAAAGCATCATGATAATGTTACTACTGGTTGGCTGGTGGAGGTCCTGATGAACCACGTCCAGATAAAGCATCATGTTAATGTTACTACTGGTTGGCTGTTGGAGGTCCTGATGAACCACGTCCAGATAAAGCATCATGTTAATGTTACTACTGGTTGGCTGGTGGAGGTCCTGTAGAACAACGTCCAGATAAAGCATCATGTTAATGTTACTACTGGTTGGCTGGTGGAGGTCCTGATGAACCACGTCCAGATAAAGTATCATGTTAATGTTACTACTGGTTGGCTGGTGGAGGTCCTGTAGAACCACGTCCAGATGAAGCATCATGTTAATGTTACTACTGGTTGGCTGGTGGAGGTCCTGTAGAACCACGTCCACATAAAGCATCATGTTAATGTTACTACTGGTTGGCTGGTGGAGGTCCTGATGAACCACGTCCAGATAAAGCATCATGTTAATGTTACTACTGATTGGCTGGTGGAGGTCCTGATAAAGCATCATGTTAATATTACTACTGGTTGGCTGGTGGAGGTCCTGTAGAACCACGTCCAGATAAAGCATCATGTTAATATTACTACTGGTTGGCTGGTGGAGGTCCTGATTAACCATGTCCAGATAAAGCATCATGTTAATGTTACTACTGGTTGGCTGGTGGAGGTCCTGTAGAACCATATCCAGATAAAGCATCATGTTAATGTTACTACTGGTTGGCTGGTGGAGGTCCTGTAGAACCACGTCCAGATAAAGCATCATGTTAATGTTACTACTGGTTGGCTGGTGGAGGTCCAGATAAAGCATCATGTTAATGTTACTACTGGTTGGCTGGTGGAGGTCCTGTAGAACCACGTCCAGATAAAGCATCATGTTAATGTTACTACTGGTTGGCTGGTGGAGGTCCTGTAGAACCACGTCCAGATAAAGCATCATGTTAATGTTACTACTGGTTGGCTGGTGGAGGTCCTGACGAACCACGTCCAGATAAAGCATCATGTTAATGTTACTACTTATCTTCGGCTGGTGGAGGTCCTGATGAACCATGTCCAGATAAAGCATCATGTTAATGTTACTACTGGTTGGCTGGTGGACGTCCTGATAAAGCATCATGTTAATGTTACTACTGGTTGGCTGGTGGAGGTCCTGTAGAACCACGTCCAGATAAAGCATCATGTTAATGTTACTACAGGTTGGCTGGTGGAGGTCCTGTAGAACCACGTCCAGATAAAGCATCATGTTAATGTTACTACTGGTTGGCTGGTGGAGGTCCTGATGAACCACGTCCAGATAAAGCATCATGTTAATGTTACTACTGGTTGGCTGGTGGAGGTCCTGTAGAACCACGTCCAGATAAAGCATCATGTTAATGTTACTACTGGTTGGCTGGTGGAGGTCCTGATAAAGCATCATGTTAATATTACTACTGGTTGGCTGGTGGAGGTCCTGATGAACCATGTCCAGATAAAGCATCATGTTAATATTACTACTGGTTGGCTGGTGGAGGTCCTGACGAACCATGTCCAGATAAAGCATCATGTTAATGTTACTACTGGTTGGCTGGTGGAGGTCATGTAGAACCACGTCCAGATAAAGCATCATGTTAATGTTACTACTATTTGGCTGGTGGAGGTCCTGACGAACCATGTCCAGATAAAGCATCATGTTAATGTTACTACTGGTTGGCTGGTGGAGGTCCTGTAGAACCACGTCCAGATAAAGCATCATGTTAATGTTACTACTGGTTGGCTGGTGGATGTCCTGTAGAACCATGTCCAGATAAAGCATCATGTTAATGTTACTACTGGTTGGCTGGTGGAGGTCCTGTAGAACCATGTCCAGATAAAGCATCATGTTAATGTTGCTACTGGTTGGCTGGTGGAGGTCCTGGAGAACCACGTCCAGATAAAGCATCATGTTAATGTTACTACTGGTTGGCTGGTGGAGGTCCTGTAGAACCACGTCCAGATAAAGCATCATGTTAATGTTACTACTGGTTGGCTGGTGGAGGTCCTGATGAACCACGTCCAGATAAAGCATCATGTTAATGTTACTACTGGTTGGCTGGTGGAGGTCCTGATGAACCACGTCCAGATAAAGCATCATGTTAATGTTACTACTGGTTGGCTGGTGGATGTCCTGTAGAACCACGTCCAGATAAAGCATCATGTTAATGTTACTACTGGTTGGCTGGTGGAGGTCCTGTAGAACAACGTCCAGATAAAGCATCATGTTAATGTTACTACTGCTTGGCTGGTGGAGGTCCTGATGAACCACGTCCACATAAAGAATCATGTTAATGTTACTACTGGTTGGCTGGTGGAGGTCCTGTAGAACCACGTCCAGATAAAGCATCATGTTAATGTTACTACTGGTTGGCTGGTGGAGGTCCTGATGAACCACGTCCAGATAAAGCATCATGTTAATGTTACTACTGGTTGGCTGGTGGATGTCCTGTAGAACCACGTCCAGATAAAGCATCATGTTAATGTTACTACTGGTTGGCTGGTGGAGGTCCTGATAAAGCATCATGTTAATGTTACTACTGGTTGGCTGGTGGAGGTCCTGTAGAACCACGTCCAGATAAAGCATCATGTTAATGTTACTACTGGTTGGCTGGTGTAGGTCCTGTAGAACCACGTCCAGATAAAGCATCATGTTAATGTTACTACTGGTTGGCTGGTGGAGGTCCTGACGAACCATGTCCAGATAAAGCATCATGTTAATATTACTACTGGTTGGCTGGTGGAGGTCCTGACGAACCATGTCCAGATAAAGCATCATGTTAATGTTACTACTGGTTGGCTGGTGGAGGTCCTGTAGAACCACGTCCAGATAAAGCATCATGTTAATGTTACTACTGGTTGGCTGGTGTAGGTCCTGTAGAACCATGTCCAGATAAAGCATCATGTTAATGTTACTACTGGTTGGCTGGTGGAGGTCCTGTAGAACCATGTCCAGATAAAGCATCATGTTAATGTTGCTACTGGTTGGCTGGTGGAGGTCCTGACGAACCACGTCCAGATAAAGCATCATGTTAATGTTGCTACTGGTTGGCTGGTGGAGGTCCTGGAGAACCACGTCCAGATAAAGCATCATGTTAATGTTACTACTGGTTGGTTGGTGGAGGTCCTGATAAAGCATCATGTTAATATTACTACTGGTTGGCTGGTGGAGGTCCTGATGAACCACGTCCACATAAAGCATCATGTTAATGTTACTACTGGTTGTCTGGTTGGAGGTCCTGTAGAACCACGTCCAGATAAAGCATCATGTTAATGTTACTACTGGTTGGCTGGTGGAGGTCCTGTAGAACAACGTCCAGATAAAGCATCATGTTAATGTTACTACTGCTTGGCTGGTAGAGGTCCTGTAGAACCACATCCAGATAAAGCATCATGTTAATGTTACTACTGGTTGGCTGGTGGAGGTCCTGTAGAACCACGTCCAGATAAAGCATCATGTTAATGTTACTACTGGTTGGCTGGTGGAGGTCCTGTAGAACCACGTCCAGATAAAGAATCATGTTAATGTTACTACTGGTTGGCTGGTGGAGGTCCTGTAGAACCACGTCCAGATAAAGCATCATGTTAATGTTACTACTGGTTGGCTGGTGGAGGTCCTGATGAACCACGTCCAGATAAAGCATCATGTTAATGTTACTACTGGTTGGCTGGTGGATGTCCTGTAGAACCACGTCCAGATAAAGCATCATGTTAATGTTACTACTGGTTGGCTGGTGGAGGTCCTGACGAACCATGTCCAGATAAAGCATCATGTTAATGTTACTACTGGTTGGCTGGTGGAGGTCCTGTAGAACCACGTCCAGATAAAGCATCATGTTAATGTTACTACTGGTTGGCTGGTGGAGGTCCTGACGAACCATGTCCAGATAAAGCATCATGTTAATATTACTACTGGTTGGCTGGTGGAGGTCCTGATGAACCACGTCCAGATAAAGTATCATGTTAATGTTACTACTGGTTGTCTGGTGGAGGTCCTGACGAACCATGTCCAGATAAAGCATCATGTTAATGTTACTACTGGTTGGCTGGTGGAGGTCCTGACGAACCACGTCCACATAAAGCATCATGTTAATGTTACTACTGGTTGGCTGGTGGAGGTCCTGTAGAACCACATCCAGATAAAGCATCATGTTAATGTTACTACTGATTGGCTGGTGGAGGTCCTGATAAAGCATCATGTTAATGTTACTACTGGTTGGCTGGTGGAGGTCCTGTAGAACCACGTCCAGATAAAGCATCATGTTAATGTTACTACTGGTTGGCTGGTGGAGGTCCTGTAGAACCACGTCCAGATAAAGCATCATGTTAATGTTACTACTGGTTGGCTGGTGGAGGTCCTGACGAACCATGTCCAGATAAAGCATCATGTTAATGTTACTACTGGTTGGCTGGTGGAGGTCCTGTAGAACCACGTCCAGATAAAGCATCATGTTAATGTTACTACTGGTTGGCTGGTGGAGGTCCTGACGAACCATGTCCAGATAAAGCATCATGTTAATATTACTACTGGTTGGCTGGTGGAGGTCCTGTAGAACCACGTCCAGATAAAGCATCATGTTAATGTTACTACTGATTGGCTGGTGGAGGTCCTGATAAAGCATCATGTTAATGTTACTACTGGTTGGCTGGTGGAGGTCCTGTAGAACCACGTCCAGATAAGGCATCATGTTAATGTTAATACTGGTTGGCTGGTGGAGGTCCTGTAGAACCACGTCCAGATAAAGCATCATGTTAATGTAACTACTGGTTGGCTGGTGGAGGTCCTGATGAACCACTTCCAGATAAAGCATCATGTTAATGTTACTACTGGTTGGCTGGTGGAGGTCCTGACGAACCACGTCCACATAAAGCATCATGTTAATGTTACTACTGGTTGGCTGGTGGAGGTCCTGTAGAACCACGTCCAGATAAAGCATCATGTTAATGTTACTACTGGTTGGCTGGTGGAGGTCCTGATGAACCACGTCCAGATAAAGCATCATGTTAATGTTACTACTGGTTGGCTGGTGGAGGTCCTGATAAAGCATCATGTTAATGTTACTACTGGTTGGCTGGTGGAGGTCCTGATGAACCACGTCCAGATAAAGAATCATGTTAATGTTACTACTGGTTGGCTGGTGGAGGTCCTGTAGAACCACGTCCAGATAAAGCATCATGTTAATGTTACTACTGGTTGGCTGGTGGAGGTCCTGATGAACCACGTCCAGATAAAGCATCATGTTAATGTTACTACTGGTTGGCTGGTGGATGTCCTGTAGAACCACGTCCAGATAAAGCATCATGTTAATGTTACTACTGGTTGGCTGGTGGAGGTCCTGACGAACCATGTCCAGATAAAGCATCATGTTAATATTACTACTGGTTGGCTGGTGGAGGTCCTGTAGAACCACGTCCAGATAAAGCATCATGTTAATGTTACTACTGCTTGGCTGGTGGAGGTCATGATGAACCACGTCCACATAAAGCATCATGTTAATGTTACTACTGGTTGGCTGGTGGAGGTCCTGGAGAACCACGTCCAGATAAAGCATCATGTTAATGTTACTACTGGTTGGCTGGTATAGGTCCTGTAGAACCACGTCCTGATAAAGCTAGTACCTCAGCATCACCCCTGTCCTGCTAGTACCATTACCTCACCATCAACCCTGTCCTGCTAGTACCATTACCTCACCATCATCCCTGTTCTGCTAGTACCATTACCTCAAAATCATCCCTGTCCTGCTAGTACCATTACCTCACCATCACCCCTGTCCTGCTAGTACCATTACCTCACCATCACCCCTGACCCTCTAGTACCATTACCTCACCATCACCCCTGACCTGCTTTTACCATTACCTCACCCACACCCCTGACCTGCTAGTACCATTACCTCACCATCACCCCTGACCTGCTTTTACCATTACCTCACCATCACCCCTGACCTGCTAGTACCATTACCTCACCATCACCCCTGACCTGCTTTTACCATTACCTCACCATCACCCCTGACCTGCTTTTACCATTACCTCACCATCACCCCTGACCTGCTAGTACCATTACCTCACCATCACCCCTGACCTGCTTTTACCATTACCTCACCATCACCCCTGACCTGCTAGTACCATTACCTCACCATCACCCCTGACCTGCTTTTACCATTACCTCACCATCACCCCTGACCTGCTAGTACCATTACCTCACCATCACCCCTGACCTGCTAGTACCATTACCTCATCATCACCCCTGATCTGCTAGGACCTCACCATCACCCCTGTCCTGCTAGTACCATTACCTCATCATCACCCCCGTCCTGCTAGTACCATTACCTCATCATCACACCTGACCTGCTAGTACCATTACCTCACCATCACCCCTGACCTGCTAGTACCATTACCTCACATCACCCCTGACCTTCTAGGACCTCACCATCACCCCTGTCCTGCTAGTACCATTACCTCACCATCACCCCTGTCCTGCTAGTACCATTACCTCACCATCACACCTGACCTGCTAGTACCATTACCTCATCATCACACCTGACCTGCTAGTACCATTACCTCATCATCACCCCTGACCTGCTAGGACCTCACCATCACCCCTGTCCTACTAGTACCATTACCTCACCATCACCCCTGTCCTGCTAGTATCATTACCTCACCATCACCCCTGTCCTGCTAGTACCATTACCTCACCATCACTCCTGTCCTGCTAGTACCATTACCTCACCATCACCCCTGTCCTGCTAGTACCATTACCTCACCATCACCCCTGTCCTGCTAGTACCATTACCTCACCATCACCCCTGTCCTGCTAGTACCATTACCTCACCATCACCCCTGTCCTGCTAGTACCTCACCATCACCCCTGTCCTGCTAGTACCATTACCTCACCATCACTCCTGTCCTGCTAGTACCATTACCTCACCATCACCCCTGTCCTGCTAGTACCATTACCTCACCATCACTCCTTTCCTGCTAGTACCATTACCTCACCATCACCCCTGACCTGCTAGTACCATTACCTCACCATCACCCCTGTCCTGCTAGTACCATTACCTCACCATCACCCCTGACCTGCTACTACCATTACCTCACCATCACTCCTTTCCTGCTAGTACCATTACCTCACCATCACCCCTGACCTGCTAGTACCATTACCTCACCATCACCCCTGTCCTGCTAGTACCATTACCTCACCATCACCCCCGTCCTGCTCGAACCCTGACCTATTCGTACCAGTATCTCCCCCCTGTCCTGCTAGTACCAGCATCTCCCCCTTGACCTTCTAGTACCCCTTCCTACCACCTTAATGTGCATCAGTTTCCCATTGTCCCACCTAACTGTCGAACAGTTCCCCTTGTGACGTGGTGAGGTGTGACCGAGGTGCAGAGAAGAGACCAGACAAGACATCAATGGATAAGCATAAACATAATACTTCACTGAGAAACGCTTACCGCAGGATCACGGTACAAAACAACTCTCTCAGTAAACAAACGCACACTGCTAACAATTTTAGTTTCGGACATTTGAGCAAATGGACAACAGAGAAACATGGGAAATTTAGATTATTAAATAGTACACATTTGAGTAGTGTCTTTTCAGTTTTTTTGTCCCCCTCATTCCGTTGTGCAAAGACCGCCCCGTGCTCAGGTGTTCGAGGCATCCACGTCGAACACAAAGGGACGTGTAGGATCAGGACGGACGAGGAGATGAAATTCCCCGTGAGCTCCCCGAATGCCCTGTCAGCCACGAGGGTTTTGGGGACTTGCGGGTTAGGGCTGTGAGAGGCACTGCCACCGCACCAAAGTTACATATAAAACGGCTGTAAAAATTGCTGGACTTGTTTGAGGAAGGATGGACGGGGCCAGTCGGTGACCGCCCTAAACCGTTATGGGGTCCATTTGGATACCGGTGGATAAGAGTTTGCGGCCCATGAAAGAAACTTGGTATACACGGAACTCACACTTCTCTATATGTACAGTTTAATCTGAAGGAGGCGTCTCATGACTTGGTGGACAAGCAGCATGTGTTCCGGAAGCGTCTTGGAGAAGATCAGGATGTGTTCCGGAAGCATCTTGGAGAAGATCAGGATGTGTTCCGGAAGCGTCTTGGAGAAGATCAGGATGTGTTCCGGAAGCATCGTGGAGAAGATCAGGATGTGTTCCGGAAGCGTCTTGGAGAAGATCAGGATGTGTTCCGGAAGCATCTTGGAGAAGATCAGGATATGTTCCGGAAGCGTCATGGAGAAGATCAGGATGTGTTCCGGAAGCATCGTGGAGAAGATCAGCATGTGTTCCGGAAGCGTCTTGGAGAAGATCAGGATGTGTTCCGGAAGCGTCTTGGAAAAGATCAGGATGTGTTCCTGAAGCGTCTTGGAGAAGATCAGGATGTGTTCCGGAAGCGTCGTGGAGAAGATCAGGATGTGTTCCGGAAGCGTCTTGGAGAAAATCAGGATGTGTTCCGGAAGCGTCTTGGAGAAGATCAGGATGTGTTCCGGAAGCGTCTTGGAGAAGATCAGGATGTGTTCCGGAAGCGTCTTGGAGAAGATCAGGATGTGTTCCGGAAGCGTCGTGGAGAAGATCAGGATGTGTTCCGGAAGCATCGTGGAGAAGATCAGGATGTGTTCCGGAAGTGGAAGTGTCTTGGAGAAGATCAGGATGTGTTCCGGAAGCGTCTTGGAGAAGATCAGGATGGGTTCCGGAAGCGTCTTGGACAAGCAGCATGTGTTCCGGAAGTGTCTTGGAGAAGATCAGGATGTGTTCCAGAAGCGTCGTGGAGAAGATCAGGATGTGTTCCGGAAGCGTCGTGGAGAAGATCAGGATGTGTTCCGGAAGCGTCTTGGAGAAGATCAGGATGTGTTCCGGAAGCGTCTTGGAGAAGATCAGGATGTGTTCCGGAAGCGTCTTGGAGAAGATCAGGATGTGTTCCGGAAGCGTCGTGGAGAAGATCAGGATGTGTTCCGGAAGCATCGTGGAGAAGATCAGGATGTGTTCCGGAAGTGGAAGTGTCTTGGAGAAGATCAGGATGTGTTCCGGAAGCGTCTTGGAGAAGATCAGGATGTGTTCCGGAAGCGTCTTGGACAAGCAGCATGTGTTCCGGAAGTGTCTTGGAGAAGATCAGGATGTGTTCCAGAAGCGTCGTGGAGAAGATCAGGATGTGTTCCGGAAGCGTCTTGGAGAAGATCAGGATGTGTTCCGGAAGCGTCTTGGAGAAGATCAGGATGTGTTCCGGAAGCGTCTTGGAGAAGATCAGGATGTGTTCCGGAAGCGTCTTGGAGAAGATCAGGATGTGTTCCGGAAGCGTCTTGGAGAAGATCAGGATGTGTTCCGGAAGCGTCTTGGACAAGCAGCATGTGTTCCGGAAGTGTCTTGGAGAAGATCAGGATGTGTTCCAGAAGCGTCGTGGAGAAGATCAGGATGTGTTCCGGAAGCGTCTTGGAGAAGATCAGGATGTGTTCCGGAAGCGTCTTGGAGAAGATCAGGATGTGCTCCGGAAGCGTCTTGGAGAAGATCAGGATGTGTTCCGGAAGCGTCTTGGAGAAGATCAGGATGTGTTCCGGAAGCGTCTTGGAGAAGATCAGGATGTGTTCCGGAAGCGTCTTGTAGAAGATCAGGATGTGTTCCGGAAGTGTCTTGGAGAAGATCAGGATGTTTCCCGGAAGCGTCTTGGAGAAGATCAGGATGTGTTCCGGAAGCGTCTTGGAGAAGATCAGGATGTGTTCCGGAAGCGTCGTGGAGAAGATCAGGATGTGTTCCGGAAGCGTCTTGGAGAAGATCAGGATGTGTTCCGGAAGCGTCTTGGAGAAGATCAGGATGTGTTCCGGAAGCGTCTTGGAGAAGATCAGGATGTTTCCCGGAAGCGTCTTGGAGAAGATCAGGATGTGTTCCGGAAGCGTCTTGGAGAAGATCAGGATGTGTTCCGGAAGCGTCGTGGAGAAGATCAGGATGTGTTCCGGAAGCGTCTTGGAGAAGATCAGCATGTGTTCCGGAAGCGTCGTGGAGAAGATCAGGATGTGTTCCGGAAGCGTCGTGGAGAAGATCAGGATGTGTTCCGGAAGCGTCGTGGAGAAGATCAGGATGTGTTCTGGAAGCATCTTGGAGAAGATCAGGATGTGTTCCGGAAGCGTCTTGGAGAAGATCAGGATGTGTTCCGGAAGCGTTTTGGAGAAGATCAGGATGTGTTCTGGAAGCATCTTGGAGAAGATCAGGATGTGTTCCGGAAGCGTCTTGGAGAAGATCAGGATGTGTTCCGGAAGCGTCTTTTAGAAGATCAGGATGTGTTCCGGAAGCGTCTTGGAGAAGATCAGGATGTGTTCCGGAAGCGTCTTGGAGAAGATCAGGATGTGTTCCAAAATGCTAAGCTGTTTTTTGCTATATTGCACTTGTGATTTCATGAATATAAATATTTGTAGTAAAATTATTTGAATGTGGGGCTCTGCAATTCAGCGGTTGTTGATGACAATTATCCCGCTAACGGGATAGGTAGCGTCAAGAAGTTAATCGTAATCCTGTTCAACCCTCTGTAATCGTTGTAGGGACGCAGACCTCCATTCTTCTTTCCCAAGCACCAGTTGGGATGTAGAGCAGTGAATGAAGCCTTTTTCCAGCAACTCCCGGATGTGATTGTCCATGGGCCGAGAGGGAGTACAGCCCTGGGGAGTTCTACAGTGCCTTACTTAGTTGCATTACAACTTGTAAAATAAATTCATTTTTATTTGTATTTCATGTAATTGACAAACACGAAATAGTCAAAATTGGTGAAGTGAAATAAAAAAAATCACGTTTAAATGTTTTACAATTTTATAAAAAACTTAAAAGTGATGCCTGCAAATGTTTTCACCCCTTTGCTATGAAGCCCCTCCCCTTTGCTATGAAGCCCCTCCCCTTTGCTATGAATGTCACGCCTTGGTCTTAGTATTTTGTGTTTTAGTTAATTAGTTGGTCAGGCCAGGGTGTGACATGGGTTTATTGTTTGTTGTATTCTTAGTGGGGTTTTTTTAGTTGTTGGGATTGTAGCTGATTAGGGGTGTGTGTTACATAGGTTTGGCTGCCTGAGGCGGTTCTCAATCAGAGTCAGTTGATTCTCGTTGTCTCTGATTGGGAACCGTATTTAGGTAGCCTGGATTTCGCTTGGTATTTCGTGGGTGATTGTTCCTGTCTCTGTGTTAGTGTTCACCAGTCAGGCTGTAATAGGTTTCACGTTCCGTTTTGTTGTTTTGTATTTATTAGTTATTTCATGTATAGTTTCGTTATTTGTTTCACTAATAAACATGAGTAACCAACACGCTGCATTTCGGTCCGACTCTCTTTCGACAAACGAAGAACGTCGTTACAGAATCACCCACCACACTCGGACCGAGCAGCATGTTAACAGGCAGCGACAGCTGGAGCAGCAAAGGGAGGAGGAATTATTCGGAGCATGGACATG
Organism: Oncorhynchus masou masou; assembly: GCF_036934945.1. Lineage (NCBI taxonomy): Eukaryota > Metazoa > Chordata > Actinopteri > Salmoniformes > Salmonidae > Oncorhynchus > Oncorhynchus masou. The sequence goes on along the minus strand of NC_088220.1, from coordinate 89,699,038 downwards.
GGAAGACGTGCTGGATGGTAAAGGTTGTTACACTTGGGAGGAGATATTGGCCGGAAGAGATCGCCTCCCATGGGAACAGGTGGAGGCACTAAGGAGAGCTGAGGCAGCCGGAGATAGGAGCCGACGATACGAGGGAACACGGTTGGCAAGGAAGCCCGAAATGCAGCCCCAAAATTTCTTAGGGGGGGGGCTATCAGGGAGTATGGCTACGCCAGGTAGGAGACCTGCGCAAACTCCCTGTGCTTACCGGGGGCTAGAGAGACCGGGCAGGCACCGTGTTATGCAATGGTGCGCACGGTGTCCCCAGTGCTGGTGCATAGCCCGGTGCGGTATAATTCAGCTCCGCGTATTGGCTAGGCTAGATTGAGCGTCGAGCCAAATGCCATGAAGCCGGCTCTACGCATCTGGTCCCCAGTGCGTCTCCTTGGGCAGGCTTACATGGCACCAGCCTTGCGCTCGGTGTCTCCGGTTCGCCTACATAGCTCAGTGCGGGCTATTTCTCCTCGCAGCACTGGCAGGGCAACCGAGAGTATTCAACCAGGTAAGGTTGGGCAGGCTCGGTGCTCAAGATCAAGAGCTCCAGTGCGCCTGCACGGTCCGGTCTATCCAGTACCACCTCCTCACCCCAGCCCTCCGGTAGCAGCTCCCCGCATTAGGCTTCCTGTGCGTGTCCTCGGCCCAATACCACCAGTGCCAGCACCACGCATCAGGCCTACAGTGCGCCTCGCCTCTCCTGTCCTGTCGGAGCCTTTCTCCTCTCCAGCGCTGCCAGAGCCTCCTGCCTGTTCGGAGCAGCCTGAGCTGCTAGTCTGTATGGAGCAGCCAGAGCTGTCAGTCTGCATGGAGCAGCTAGAGCTGCCAGTCTGCAAGGAGCTGCCAGTCTGCATGGAGCAGCCAGAGCTGCCAGTCTGCATGGAGCAGCTAGAGCTGCCAGTCTGCAAGGAGCTGCCAGTCTGCATGGAGCAGCCAGAGCTGCCAGTCTGCATGGAGCAGCTAGAGCTGCCAGTCGGCAAGGAGCTGCCAGTCTGCATGGAGCAGCCAGAGCTGCCAGTCTGCATGGAGCAGCTAGAGCTGCCAGTCTGCAGGGAGCTGCCAGTCTGCATGGAGCAGCTAGAGCTGCCAGTCGGCAAGGAGCTGCCAGTCTGCATGGAGCAGCCAGAGCCGCCAGTCTGCATGGAGCAGCTAGAGCTGCCAGTCTGCAGGGAACTGCCAGTCTGCATGGAGCAGCTAGAGCTGCCAGTCTGCAAGGAGCTGCCAGTCTGCATGCAGCAGCCAGAGCTGCCAGTCTGCATGAAGCAGCCAGAGCCGCCAGTCAGCATGAAGCAGCCAGAGCCATCAGTCTGCCAGGATCTGCCAGTCAGCCAGACTCTTCCAGATCCGCCAGACTCTTCCAGATCTGCCAGACAGCCAGACTCTTCCAGATCTGCCAGTCAGCCAGACTCTTCCAGATCTGCCAGTCAGCCAGACTCTTCCAGATCTGCCAGTCAGCCAGACTCTTCCAGATCTGCCATTCAGCCAGACTCTTCCAGATCTGCCAGAAAGCCAGACTCTTCCAGATCTTCCAGTCAACCAGACTCTTCCAGATCTGCCAGTCAACCAGACTCTTCCAGATCTGCCAGTCAACCAGACTCTCCCAAGATCTGCCAGTCAACCAGACCCTTCCAGATCCGCCAGTCAGCCAGGATCCGCCAGTCAGCCAGGATCTGCCAGATCTGCTAGTCAGCCAGGATCCGCCAGTCGGCCAGGATCTGCCAGTCAGCCAGGATCTGCCAGATCTGCTAGTCAGCCAGGATCCGCCAGTCAGCCAGGATCCGCCAGTTAGCCAGGATCTGCCGGATTCAACTGCCTGGCTGGGCTTCATCTCAGTACTGGGCTTCTTCTCAGTACTGGGCTGCCTCTCAGTGCTGGGCTGCCTCTCAGTGCTGGGCTGCCCCTCAGTCCCGAGCTGCCCCTCAGTCCCGAGCTGCCCCTCAGTCCCGAGCTGCCCCTCAGTCACGAGCTGCTCCTCAGTTCAGTGGGGTTCTGGGTGAGGACTATTCGGCCATGGTCGGCGGCGAGGGTGGATCATCCCAGGACGCGAAGGGGAGGAACAATGACATTTATGAAGTGGGGTCCACGTCCCGAGCCGGAACCGCCACCATTGGCAAAAGGCCACCCGGACCCTCCCTATGGTTTTGAGGTGCGTTCGGGAGTCCGCACCTTAGGGGGGGGGGGTTTGTCACGCCTTGGTCTTAGTATCTTGTGTTTTAGTTAATTAGTTGGTCAGGCCAGGGTGTGACATGGGTTTATTGTTTGTTGTATTCTTAGTGGGGTTTGTTTACTTATTGGGATTGTAGCTGATTAGGGGTGTGTGTTACATAGGTTTGGCTGCCTGAGGCGGTTCTCAATCAGAGTCAGTTGATTCTCGTTGTCTCTGATTGGGAACCGTATTTAGGTAGCCTGGATTTCGCTTTGTATTTCGTGGGTGATTGTTCCTGTCTCTGTGTTAGTGTTCACCAGTCAGGCTGTAATAGGTTTCACGTTCCGTTTTGTTGTTTTGTATTTATTAGTTATTTCATGTATAGTTTTGTTATTTGTTTCACTAATAAACATGAGTAACCAACACGCTGCATTTCGGTCCGACTCTCTTTCGCCAAACGAAGAACGTCGTTACAATGAAGCCCCTAAATAAGATCTGGTGCAACCAATTACCTTCAGAAGTCGCATAATTAGTTAAATAAAGTCCACCTGTATGCAATCTAAGTGTCATATGATCTGTCACATGATCTCAGTATGTATACACCTTTAATGAAAGGCCCCAGAGTCTGCAACACAACTAAGCAAGGGGCACCACCAAGCAAGCGACACAATGAAGACCAAGGAGCTCTCCAAAGAGGTCAGGGACAAAGTTGTGGAGAAGTACAGATCAGGGTTGGGTTATAAAAAAATATCTGACACTTTGAACATCCCACGGAGCACCATGAAATCCATTATCAAAAAATGTAAAGAATATGGCACCACAACAAACCTGTCAAGAGAGGGCCGCCCACCAAAACTCACAGACCAGGCAAGGAGGGCATTTATCGGAGAGGCAACAAAGAGACCAAAGATAAACCTGAAGGAGCTGCAAAGCTCCACAGAAGAGATTGGAGCATCTGTCCATATGACCACTTTAAGCCGTACGCTCCACAGAGCTGGGCTTTACGGAAGAGTGGCCAGAAAAAGCCAATACTTAATGACAAAAATAAGCAAACACATTTGGTGTTCGCAAAAAGGCATATGGGACACACCAAACATATGGAAGAAGGTGGCTGGGGTGGCTAGGGTCTTTGACAATTTTTAGGGCCTTCCTCTGACAGCCCCTATAGAGGTCCTGGATGGCAGGCAGCTTAGCCCCAGTGATGTACTGGGCCGTACGCACTACCCTCTATAGAGATCCTGGATGGCAGGCAGCTTAGCCCCAGTGATGTACTGGGCCGTACGCACTACCCTCTGTAGGGCCTTGCGGTCAGAGGCCGAGCAATTGCCATACCAGGCAGTGATGCAACCAATCAGGCTGCTCTCGATGTTGCTGCTAGCCCCCCCTCCCCTTCGTACTATCTACCTGTGTAACAGTTCTCCATCGTACCACCTACCTGTGTAACAGTTCTCCATCGTACCACCTACCTGTGTAACAGTTCTCCATCGTACCACCTACCTGTGTAACAGTTCTCCATCGTACCACCTACCTGTGTAACAGTTCTCCATCGTACCACCTACCTGTGTAACAGTTCTCCATCGTACCACCTACCTGTGTAACAGTTCTCCATCGTACCACCTACCTGTGTAACAGTTCTCCATCGTACCACCTACCTGTGTAACAGTTCTCCATCGTACCACCTACCTGTGTAACAGTTCTCCATCGTACCACCTACCTGTGTAACAGTTCTCCATCGTACCACCTACCTGTGTAACAGTTCTCCATCGTACCACCTACCTGTGTAACAGTTCTCCATCGTACCACCTACCTGTGTAACAGTTCTCCATCATACCACCTACCTGTGTAACAGTTCTCCATCGTACCACCTACCTGTGTAACAGTTCTCCATCGTACCACCTACCTGTGTAACAGTTCTCCATCGTACCACCTACCTGTGTAACAGTTCTCCATCGTACCACCTACCTGTGTAACAGTTCTCCATCGTACCACCTACCTGTGTAACAGTTCTCCATCGTACCACCTACCTGTGTAACAGTTCTCCATCGTACCACCTACCTGTGTAACAGTTCTCCATCGTACCACCTACCTGTGTAACAGTTCTCCATCGTACCACCTACCTGTGTAACAGTTCTCCATCGTACCACCTACCTGTGTAACAGTTCTCCATCGTACCACCTACCTGTGTAACAGTTCTCCATCGTACCACCTACCTGTGTAACAGTTCTCCATCGTACCACCTACCTGTGTAACAGTTCTCCATCGTACCACCTACCTGTGTAACAGTTCTCCATCGTACCACCTACCTGTGTAACAGTTCTCCATCGTACCACCTACCTGTGTAACAGTTCTCCATCGTACCACCTACCTGTGTAACAGTTCTCCATCGTACCACCTACCTGTGTAACAGTTCTCCATCGTACCACCTACCTGTGTAACAGTTCTCCATCGTACCACCTACCTGTGTAACAGTTCTCCATCGTACCACCTACCTGTGTAACAGTTCTCCATCGTACCACCTACCTGTGTAACAGTTCTCCATCGTACCACCTACCTGTGTAACAGTTCTCCATCGTACCACCTACCTGTGTAACAGTTCTCCATCGTACCACCTACCTGTGTAACAGTTCTCCATCGTACCACCTACCTGTGTAACAGTTCTCCATCGTACCACCTACCTGTGTAACAGTTCTCCATCGTACCACCTACCTGTGTAACAGTTCTCCATCGTACCACCTGTGTAACAGTTCTCCATCGTACCACCTGTGTAACAGTTCTCCATCGTACTACCTGTGTAACAGTTCTCTATCGTACTACCTACCTGTGTAACAGTTCTCCATCGTACTACCTGTGTAACAGTTGTCCATCGTACCACATACCTGTGTAACAGTTCTCCATCGTACCACCTACCTGTGTAACAGTTCTCCATCGTACTACCTGTGTAACAGTTGTCCATCGTACCACATACCTGTGTAACAGTTCTCCATAATACTACATGTGTAACAGTTGTCCATCGTACTACGTAACTGTTTAACAGTTCTCCATCGTACCACCTGTGTAACAGTTCTCCATCGTACCACCTACCTGTGTAACAGTTCTCCATAATACTACCTGTGTAACAGTTCTCCATCGTACCACCTACCTGTTTAACAGTTCTCTATCGTACCACCTACCTGTGTAACAGTTCTCCATAATACTACCTGTGTAACAGTTCTCCATCAAACCAACTACCTGTTTAACATTTCTCCATCGTACCACCTACCTGTGTAACAGTTCTCCATCGTACCACCTGTGTAACAGTTCTCCATCGTACCACCTGTGTAACAGTTCTCCATCGTACCACCTACCTGTGTAACAGTTCTCTATCGTACCACCTACCTGTGTAACAGTTCTCCATCGTACTACCTACCTGTGTAACAGTTCTCCATAATACTACCTGTGTAACAGTTCTCCATCGTACCACCTGTGTAACAGTTCTCCATCGTACCACCTACCTGTGTAACCGTTCTCCATCGTACTACCTGTGTAACAGTTGTCCATCGTACTACCTACCTGAGTAACATTTCTCCATCGTACTACCTACCTGTTTAACAGTTCTCCATCGTACCACCTACCTGTGTAACAGTTCTCCATCGTACCACCTACCTGTGTAACCGTTCTCCATCGTACTACCTGTGTAACAGTTGTCCATCGTACTACCTACCTGAGTAACATTTCTCCATCGTACCACCTACCTGTGTAACAGTTCTCCATCGTACCTTCCTCTGCTACCTAACTACGGAACAGTTCCCCATCACCCTGCATAAGAGTCCAAACAGTCTCCATATGGAAATGGGACATTTGTTTTGTCTCATCTAATGAGCCAGATAATGTTCAGTTGTTCGCCCTAATTGTCTCTTTGCCTAAGCGGATAGAATCACGTCTCCAAATAATTACTATCTTTATGAGGCTCTGTCTAATAAATTTTAGAGGCACATAATTGCAGGCCGAGCGACTCTGGACAGCTCCAGGAAGCAGACAGAGCAGAACTATTTTTTTGTGGTTTTGATTTTCAAGAAGTTTGCAAAAGGAAAAGTTCCGTAACACTTGACACATTTTAATAGAATATATCTATTATTATTACTAGAATACTAATGATTTAAATTCATAATTTAATGGTTCTTTTTCTATGACTTTATTTTATCTTTTTCAGTTAAAACTGGACTCTAAGTTTTTGTTCAAAGTAACCCTTTCTATTGTTAGATGAAAAAATACAATCTTATTTCTGCTACAAAACCTCTTGATGGAGTCATCACAAAACTGACCATTGACATTTTCCAATCACATAACCCCTCAGGGAATACAGCCCTTTAGATTACGCTCTGTATAATTCTTCAATACAATTCTTCATCTTTTGTTTAAGGTGGACTTCATGCAAGGCATTTACTACAGAATGTAATTGGTTTTCACGTGCCCCAAATGACTACTGAAGCATAATCTGAATGTGGTTGTCCATTCTCTACTAATCACTGGCCAAAATGATGAATGAAAGTTTAGAATTTGTTCTGTTGGAAACGGATTAATTAAAATATTATCACGCTGCACTGACAAACATTTAGCAAAAGGCCTGTTTAATAATCCGTCCGTCTCTCGGACAATTTCTAATAATTCAAAATTTACATAAAGTGGTAAACGAAAAAGAGAAGTGAGACAAGGACATGTTCTATTATGGACCAATCCCTCCTCTACTTTAGTAATCCCTCCTCCCCTGAAGTAATCCCTCCTCCCCTGAAGTAATCCCTCCTCTACTGTAGTAATCCCTCCTCTACTGTAGTAATCCCTCCTCCCCTGTAGCAATCCCTCCTCTACTGTAGCAATCCCTCCTCTACTGTAGTAATCCCTCCTCTACTGTAGTAATCCCTACTCTACTGTAGTAATCCCTCCTCTACTGTAGTAATCACTCCTCTACTGTAGTAATCCCTCCTCTACTGTAGTAATCACTCCTCTACTGTAGTAATCACTCCTATACTGTATTAATCCCCCCTCTACTGTAGTAATCCCCCCTCTACTGTAGTAATCCCTCCTCTACTGTAGTAATCCCTCCTCTACTGTAGTAATCACTCCTCTACTGTAGTAATCCATCTTCTACTGTAGTAATCCCTCCTCTACTGTAGTAATCACTCATCTACTGTAGTAATCCCTCCTCTACTGTAGTAATCCCTCCTCCACTGTAGTAATCCCTCCTCTACTGTAGTAATCCCTCCTCTACTGTAGTAATCATTCCTCCACTGTAGTAATCCCTCCTCTACTGTAGTAATCACTCCTCTACTGTAGTAATCATTCCTCCACTGTAGTAATCCCTCCTCTACTGTAGTAAACCCTCCTCTACTGTAGTAATCACTCCTCTACTGTAGTAATCCTTCCTCTACTGTAGTAATCCCTCCTCTACTGTAGTAATCCCTCCTCTACTGTAGTAATCCCACCTCCACTGTAGTAATCCCTCCTCCACTGTAGCCAATGGCTAAAGTTAAATCTAGACTTGGTTTCCTCTATCATAATCGCTCCTCTTTCACCCCAGCTGACAAATCCCTCCTCTACTGTAGTAATCACTCCTCTACTGTAGTAATCATTCCTCCACTGTAGTAAACCCTCCTCTACTGTAGTAATCACTCCTCTACTGTAGTAATCCTTCCTCTACTGTAGTAATCCCTCCTCCACTGTAGTAATCATTCCTCCACTGTAGTAATCCCTCCTCTACTGTAGTAATCACTCCTCTACTGTAGTAATCATTCCTCCACTCCTCTACTGTAGTAAACCCTCCTCTACTGTAGTAATCACTCCTCTACTGTAGTAATCCCTCCTCCCCTGTAGCAATCCCTCCTCTACTGTAGCAATCCCTCCTCTACTGTAGTAATCCCTCCTCTACTGTAGTAATCCCTCCTCTACTGTAGTAATCCCTCCTCTACTGTAGTAATCACTCCTCTACTGTAGTAATCCCTCCTCTACTGTAGTAATCACTCCTCTACTGTAGTAATCACTCCTATACTGTATTAATCCCCCTCTACTGTAGTAATCCCCCTCTACTGTAGTAATCCCTCCTCTACTGTAGTAATCCCTCCTCTACTGTAGTAATCACTCCTCTACTGTAGTAATCCATCTTCTACTGTAGTAATCCCTCCTCTACTGTAGTAATCACTCATCTACTGTAGTAATCCCTCCTCTACTGTAGTAATCCCTCCTCCACTGTAGTAATCCCTCCTCTACTGTAGTAATCCCTCCTCTACTGTAGTAATCATTCCTCCACTGTAGTAATCCCTCCTCTACTGTAGTAATCACTCCTCTACTGTAGTAATCATTCCTCCACTGTAGTAATCCCTCCTCTACTGTAGTAAACCCTCCTCTACTGTAGTAATCACTCCTCTACTGTAGTAATCCTTCCTCTACTGTAGTAATCCCTCCTCTACTGTAGTAATCCCTCCTCTACTGTAGTAATCCCACCTCCACTGTAGTAATCCCTCCTCCACTGTAGCCAATGGCTAAAGTTAAATCTAGACTTGGTTTCCTCTATCATAATCGCTCCTCTTTCACCCCAGCTGACAAAATATCCCTGTTTCAGATGACCATGCTAGATTATGGAGACGTAATTTATACATAGGCAGGTAAGGGTGCTCTCGAGCGGCTAGATGTTCTTTACCATTCGGCCATCAGATTTTCCACCAATGCTCCTTATAGGACACATCACTGCTCTCTATACTCCTCTGTAAACTGGTCATCTCTGTATACCCGTCGCAAGACCCACTTGTTGATGCTTATTTATAAAACCCTCTTAGGCCTGACTCACCCCTATCTGAGATATCTACTGCAGCCCTCATCCTCCACATGCAACACTCGTTCTGCCAGTCACATTCTGTTAAAGAACCCCCAAGCACACACATCCCTGGGTCACTCTTCGTTTCAGTTCGCTGCAGCTAGCGACTGGAACGAGCTGTAACAAACACTCAATCTGGACAGTTTTATCGCCATCTCTTCATTCAAAGACTCAATCATGGACAATTTTACTGACAGTTTTGGCTGCTTTGCAGTACGTATTTTTGTCTCTAACTTCTTGCCCTTTGTGCTGTTGTCTGTGCCCAACAATGTTTGTACCCTGTTTTCTGCGGCTATAATGTTCTGGTGCTGCCATGTTGTGTTGCTACCATGTTTTTGTTATGTTGTGTTGCTACCATGCTGTGTTGTCATTTTTTTTGTTCATTTCATTTTTACTGTAACTAATCCCTCCTCTACTGTAGCTAATCCCTCCTCTACTGTAACTAATCCCTCCTCTACTGTAACTAATCCCTCCTCTACTGTAACTAATCCCTCCTCTACTGTAGCTAATCCCTCCTCTACTGTAGCTAATCCCTCCTCTACTGTAACTAATCCCTCCTCTACTGTAACTAATCCATCCTCTACTGTAGCTAATCCCTCCTCTACTGTAACTAATCCCTCCTCTACTGTAGCTAATCCCTCCTCTACCGTAGCTAATCCCTCCTCTACTGTAACTAATCCCTCCTCTACTGTAGCTAATCCTTCCTTTACTGTATCTATGTGTTTCAAAATGTTCTCCTCTCATTCTCTGTAGCATTTTCTACCTCTGCTCCTGAGTTACATTCCAACTGGCACCCTATTCCCTATATAGTGCATCGCTTTTGACCAGAGCCCATAGTGCCCTGGTTAAAAAACAGTGCATTATAAATTGAATGGCATTTGGGTTGCAGATTTTAAATCAGTGAGACAATTAGCTGAATAGAATCCCTTTCAAAAAGATGAAAGTCCGGTATCTTAACAAATTGTACGAATTTAAATTGTAATTTAACATTATCTCTTTAAAAGTATTATCTGCATAATGTAACATATCAGTCGCAATGGATGACATGTACTGGCATCAAACAGTGGTCATATACCTTCAGTACCTTCAGACAGTGGTCATATACCTTCAGTACCTTCAGACAGTAGTCATATACCTTCAGTGCCTTCAGACAGTAGTCATATACCTTCAGTACCTTCAGACAGTAGTCATATACCTTCAGTACCTTCAGACAGTAGTCATATACCTTCAGACAGTAGTCATATACCTTCAGACAGTAGTCATATACCTTCAGTGCCTTCAGACAGTAGTCATATACCTTCAGTGCCTTCAGACAGTAGTCATATACCTTCAGTACCTTCAGACAGTAGTCATATACCTTCAGACAGTAGTCATATACCTTCAGTGGCTTCAGACAGTAGTCATATACCTTCAGTACCTTCAGACAGTAGTCATATACCTTCAGTGCCTTCAGACAGTAGTCATATACCTTCAGTACCTTCAGACAGTAGTCATATACCTTCAGACAGTAGTCATATACCTTCAGTACCTTCAGACAGTAGTCATATACCTTCAGTACCTTCAGACAGTAGTCATATACCTTCAGTGCCTTCAGACAGTAGTCATATACCTTCAGTGCCTTCAGACAGTAGTCATATACCTTCAGTGCCTTCAGACAGTAGTCAAATACCTTCAGTACCTTCAGACAGTAGTCATATACCTTCAGTACCTTCAGACAGTAGTCATATACCTTCAGACAGTAGTCATATACCTTCAGTACCTTCAGACAGTAGTCATATACCTTCAGTACCTTCAGACAGTAGTCATATACCTTCAGTGCCTTCAGACAGTAGTCATATACTTTCAGACAGTAGTCATATACCTTCAGACAGTAGTCATATACCTTCAGTGCCTTCAGACAGTAGTCATATACCTTCAGTACCTTCAGACAGTAGTCATATACCTTCAGTGCCTTCAGACAGTAGTCATATACCTTCAGTACCTTCAGACAGTAGTCATATACCTTCAGTGCCTTCAGACAGTAGTCATATACCTTCAGTGCCTTCAGACAGTAGTCATATACCTTCAGTACCTTCAGACAGTAGTCATATACCTTCAGACAGTAGTCATATACCTTCAGACAGTAGTCATATACCTTCAGACAGTAGTCATATACCTTCAGTGGCTTCAGACAGTAGTCATATACCTTCAGTACCTTCAGACAGTAGTCATATACCTTCAGTACCTCCAGACAGTAGTCATATACCTTCAGACAGTAGTCATATACCTTCAGTGGCTTCAGACAGTAGTCATATACCTTCAGTACCTTCAGACAGTAGTCATATACCTTCAGTACCTTCAGACAGTAGTCATATACCTTCAGTGGCTTCAGACAGTAGTCATATACCTTCAGTGGCTTCAGACAGTAGTCATATACCTTCAGTGCCTTCAGACAGTAGTCATATACCTTCAGTACCTTCAGACAGTAGTCATATACCTTCAGTGGCTTCAGACAGTAGTCATATACCTTCAGTGGCTTCAGACAGTAGTCATATACCTTCAGTACCTTCAGACAGTAGTCATATACCTTCAGACAGTAGTCATATACCTTCAGTACCTTCAGACAGTAGTCATATACCTTCAGACAGTAGTCATATACCTTCAGTGGCTTCAGACAGTAGTCATATACCTTCAGACAGTAGTCATATACCTTCAGACAGTAGTCATATACATTCAGTACCTTCAGACAGTAGTCATATACCTTCAGTACCTTCAGACAGTAGTCATATACCTTCAGTGGCTTCAGACAGTAGTCATATACCTTCAGTACCTTCAGACAGTAGTCATATACCTTCAGTGCCTTCAGACAGTAGTCATATACCTTCAGTACCTTCAGACAGTAGTCATATACCTTCAGACAGTAGTCATATACCTTCAGTACCTTCAGACAGTAGTCATATACCTTCAGTACCTTCAGACAGTAGTCATATACCTTCAGTGCCTTCAGACAGTAGTCATATACCTTCAGTGCCTTCAGACAGTAGTCATATACCTTCAGTGCCTTCAGACAGTAGTCATATACCTTCAGTGCCTTCAGACAGTAGTCATATACCTTCAGTGCCTTCAGACAGTAGTCATATACCTTCAGTACCTTCAGACAGTAGTCATATACCTTCAGTACCTTCAGACAGTAGTCATATACCTTCAGACAGTAGTCATATACCTTCAGTACCTTCAGACAGTAGTCATATACCTTCAGTGCCTTCAGACTGTAGTCATATACCTTCAGTACCTTCAGACAGTAGTCATATACCTTCAGTACCTTCAGACAGTAGTCATATACCTTCAGTGCCTTCAGACAGTAGTCATATACTTTCAGACAGTAGTCATATACCTTCAGACAGTAGTCATATACCTTCAGTGCCTTCAGACAGTAGTCATATACCTTCAGTACCTTCAGACAGTAGTCATATACCTTCAGTGCCTTCAGACAGTAGTCATATACCTTCAGTACCTTCAGACAGTAGTCATATACCTTCAGTGCCTTCAGACAGTAGTCATATACCTTCAGTGCCTTCAGACAGTAGTCATATACCTTCAGTACCTTCAGACAGTAGTCATATACCTTCAGACAGTAGTCATATACCTTCAGACAGTAGTCATATACCTTCAGACAGTAGTCATATACCTTCAGTGGCTTCAGACAGTAGTCATATACCTTCAGTACCTTCAGACAGTAGTCATATACCTTCAGTACCTTCAGACAGTAGTCATATACCTTCAGACAGTAGTCATATACCTTCAGTGGCTTCAGACAGTAGTCATATACCTTCAGTACCTTCAGACAGTAGTCATATACCTTCAGTACCTTCAGACAGTAGTCATATACCTTCAGTGGCTTCAGACAGTAGTCATATACCTTCAGTGGCTTCAGACAGTAGTCATATACCTTCAGTGCCTTCAGACAGTAGTCATATACCTTCAGTACCTTCAGACAGTAGTCATATACCTTCAGTGGCTTCAGACAGTAGTCATATACCTTCAGTGGCTTCAGACAGTAGTCATATACCTTCAGTACCTTCAGACAGTAGTCATATACCTTCAGACAGTAGTCATATACCTTCAGTACCTTCAGACAGTAGTCATATACCTTCAGACAGTAGTCATATACCTTCAGTGGCTTCAGACAGTAGTCATATACCTTCAGACAGTAGTCATATACCTTCAGACAGTAGTCATATACCTTCAGTACTTCAGACAGTAGTCATATACCTTCAGTACCTTCAGACAGTAGTCATATACCTTCAGTGGCTTCAGACAGTAGTCATATACCTTCAGTACCTTCAGACAGTAGTCATATACCTTCAGTACCTTCAGACAGTAGTCATATACCTTCAGTGGCTTCAGACAGTAGTCATATACCTTCAGTACCTTCAGACAGTAGTCATATACCTTCAGTACCTTCAGACAGTAGTCATATACCTTCAGTACCTTCAGACAGTAGTCATATACCTTCAGTACCTTCAGACTGTAGTCATATACCTTCAGTACCTTCAGACAGTAGTCATATACCTTCAGACAGTAGTCATATACCTTCAGTACATTCAGACAGTAGTCATATACCTTCAGTGGCTTCAGACAGTAGTCATATACCTTCAGTACCTTCAGACAGTAGTCATATACCTTCAGTACCTTCAGACAGTAGTCATATACCTTCAGACAGTAGTCATATACCTTCAGACAGTAGTCATATACCTTCAGACAGTAGTCATATACCTTCAGTACCTTCAGACAGTAGTCATATACTTATTATAGGTAGGTTATATCCTGCCTGTTTTGCCCTGTCCGGGGGTGTCCTCGGATGGGGCCACAGTGTCTACCAACCCCTCCTGTCTCAGCCTCCAGTATTTATGCTGCAATAGTTTTATGTGTCAGGGGGCTAGGGACCGTCTGTTATATTTTGAGTATTTCTCCTGTCTCAACCGGTGTCCTGTGTGAATTTAAGTATGCTCTCTCTAATTCTCTCTTTCTCTCTTTCTTTCGCTCTCTCAGAGGACCAGAGCCCTAGGACCATGCCTCAGGAATACCTGGCATGATGACTCCTTACTGTCCCCAGTCCACCTGGCCGTGCTGCTGCTCCAGTTTCAGCTGTTCTGCCTGCGGCTATGGAACCCTGACCTGTTCACCGGATCTCTACCCCACACACACAATTATCTGTAAAGGTCCCTCTGTCGAGCAGTGCATTTAAAACACAGAACCAGAAAAACCAGAGAGATTTTGCAATGCCTTACAAAGGAGGACACCTATTGGTAGATGGGGTGAAAATAAACAGCAGATAGTGACTATCCCTTTGAGCATCGGGAAGTTATAAATTACACTTTGGATCATCAACTGTCACCATGAAGATACAGGCATCCTTCCTAACTTAGTAGCTGGAGATGCCAATGGTGACTTTAAAATGGTTTCATAGTTTATTGGCTGTGAAAGGAGAAAACTCAGGATGAATCAACAACATTGTTGTTACTCCACAATACTAATCCAAGTGACAGAGTGAAAAGAAGGAAGCCTGTACAGAATACAAAATACTTGTAACAAGGCACTAAGCAATACACTTTTTGTCCTGAATACAATGGGTTATGTTTGGGGGTGTATCCAGTACAACACCTTACTGAGTAACACTCTCCGTATTTTCAAGTATAGTGGTGGCATCATGTTATGGGTATGCTTGTAATCGTTAAGGACTGGGGAGTTCTTAAGGATAAAAAGAAACAGAATGGAGCTAAGGACAGGCAAATTCCTAGAGGAACACCGAGTTCAAATCTACACTGAAGTAGCTTACCAGGAAGACAGTGAATGTTCCTGAGTTGCCTAGTTACAGTTTTGACTTAAATCTATTTAAAAATCTATGGCAAGACCTGAAAATGGTAGCCATGGTAGCAATGATCAACAAACAATTTGACAGGGCTGAAATAATTATGAAAATAATAAATCGGCAAATGTTGCACAATCAAGGTATGCAAAGCTCTTAGAGACTTACCCTGAAAGACTCACAGCCACAAATGAAATATTTCTGTATTTCATGTTCAATTTACTAGCAAACATTTCTAAAAACATGTTTCCACCTTGTCATTAATGGTATTTTGTGTAGATGGGTGAGATTGAATCCATTTTGAATGCAGGCTGTAACACAACAACGTGGAAAAAGTCAAGGAATATGAAAACTTTCTGAAGGCACTGTAGTACACAATTGGATGACGTAATACACAATTGGATGACGTAATACACAATTGGATGATGTAGTACACAATTGGATGAAGTAGTACACAATTGGATGACGTAGGACACAATTGGATGACGTAATACACAATTGGATGACGTAATACACAATTGGATGACGTAGTACACAATTGGCTGACGTAGTACACAATTGGATGACGTAGTACACAATTGGATGACGTAGTACACAATTGGATGACGTAGTACACAATTGGATGACGTAGTACACAATTGGATGACGTAAAACACAATTGGATGACGTAATACACAATTGGATGACGTAGTACACAATTGGATGACGTAATACACAATTGGATGACGTAATACACAATTGGATGACGTAGTACACAATTGGATGACGTAATACACAATTGGATGACGTAATACACAATTGGATGACAAGGATCCGTTTTGTTTGTGAGCACCACTTACAAAAATACTGTCTGAAATGATACAAAAGTCCAGGAGCATCACTTTAAATGGGATTACAGTCCACGGAGGTTTATTCCCATTCCATCGCAGTTACCTGGCCCTAGGCATGTAATACTACAGAGAGGAGACGCTTCTGATCTGAAGTCAGAGAGGGTCTGAAACGGCACACTATTCCCGAAATGTAGTGCACTACTGTTGCCCAGGGCTCATAGGGCCCATAGGGCTCTGGTCAACAGTAGTGGACCATATAGGGAATAGGGCTCTGGTCAACAGTAGTGGACCATATAGAGAATAGGGTGTCATTTGGGACTCAGTTCAAAGCTCCAAGACAGCCGGCCTAAATCTCTCTAATGTTCACTAAGCTATTTGTCTCTGGCAGCCAGGTACAAGTAAAGGAAATAGAGGGATGGCGTTTTGGCCAAGATAGATGTGGGAGGCAGTAGAATATGCCAGCTCAACACCTGCATGCCAAACAGCACTTCCCTGAGCTTTGTAATGAGATCAGCACTTCCATTTCTGTTAGCATACTTGGAATGCTAAAATATAAATACAAGATATCCTGCAAAATGTTAATTCCTTTTCTTTGCAATATAAATATATATACTGTATATATATAAATGGAAGTCATTTAGCAAACTCTTATCCAGAGAGACTTCCAGTCACTGCACTCAACTAAGGTAAACTTATCACATTCAGCTCCAAATAATTAGCTGTTTGTTTAGCTGAATCAGGTTCGTTACCATTGGGGACAGAGTGAAAACCTCCAGTAGGGGTTTCCTCTAGGAATAGGGTAGGTGTCACGCCCTGGTCTTTAGTATCTTGTGTTTTCTTTATTATTTTGGTCAGGCCAGGGTGTGACATGGGTTTATCATGTGGTGTGTTTTGTCTTGGGGTTTTAGTAGGTATTGGGATTATGGCTTAGTGGGGTTATCTAGAAAAGTCTATGGCTGTCTGAAGTGGTTCTCAATCAGAGGCAGGTGTTTATCGTTGTCTCTGATTGGGAACCATATTTAGGCAGCCATATTCTTTGAGTGTTTTGTGGGTGATTGTTCCTGTTCCTGTCTCTGTGTTAGTTTGCAATAGATTAGGCTGGTTAGGTTTTCGTGTTACGTTTATTGTTTTTGTATGACACTTCGGCGCCGACAGAGATGGCCGCCTCGCTTCGCGTTCCTAGGAAACTATGCAGTTTTTTGTTTTTTTTACGTGTTATTTCTTACATGAGTACCCCAGCTCATCTTAGGTTTCATTACATACAGTCGAGAAGAACTACTGAATATAAGAGCAGCGTCAACTCACCATCAGTATGACCAAGAATATGACTTTCGCGAAGCGGATCCTGTGTTCTGCCTTTCACCCAGGACAATGGAATGGATCCCAGCCGGCGACCCAAAAAAACAACTTCGTAAAAGAGGGAAACGAGGCGGTCTTCTGGTCAGACTCCGGAGACATTCTTCTCGCCAATGTCCAGTCTCTTGACAACAAGGTTGATGAAATCCGAGCAAGTGTAGCATTCCAGAGGGACATCAGAGACTGTTACGTTCTTTGCTTCATGGAAACATGGCTCACTGGAGAGATGCTATCGGAGTCGGTGCAGCCAGTTGGTTTCTCCACGCATCGCGCCGACAGAAACAAACATTTTTCTGGTAAGAAGAGGGGCGGAGGCGTATGCCTTATGGCTAACGAGACGTGCTGTGATCACAGAAACATACAGGAACTCAAATCTTTCTGTTCACCTGATTTAGAATTCCTCACAATCAAATGTTGACCGCATTATCTACCAAGAGAATTCTCTTTGATTATAATCACGGCCGTATATATTCACCCCCAAGCAGACACATCGATGGCTCTGAACGAACTTTATTTGACTCATTGCAGCTGGGGATTTTAACAAGGCTAATCTGAAAACAAGACTCCCTAAATTGTATCAGCATATCGATTGCGCAACCAGGGCTGGTTCATTGTTCATTGTTGGATCATTGTTATTCTAACTTCGGCGACGCATATAAGGCCCTGCCCCGCCCTCCCTTCGGAAAAGCTGACCACGACTCCATTTTGTTGATCCCTGCCTACAGACAGAAACTAAAACAAGAAGCTCCCACGCTGAGGTCTGTCCAACGCTGTTCCGACCAAGCTGATTCCACACTCCAAGACTGCTTCCGTCACGTGGACTGGGATATGTTTCGTATTGCGTCAGACAACAACATTGACGAATACGCTGATTCGGTGTGCGAGTTCATTAGAACGTGCGTTGAACATGTCGTTCCCATAGCAAAGATTAAAACATTCCCAAACCAGAAACCGTGGATTGATGGCAGTATTCGCGTGAAACTGAAAGCGCGAACCACTGCTTTTAATCAGGGCAAGGTGACTGGAAACATGACCGAATACAAACAGTGCAGCTATTCCCTCCGCAAGGCAATCAAACAAGCTAAGCATCAGTATAGAGACAGTAGAATCTCAATTCAACTGCTCAGACACAAGAGGTATGTGGCAGGGTCTACAGTCAATCACGGACTACAAAAAGAAAACCAGCCCAGTCACGGACCAGGATGTCTTGCTCCCAGGCAGACTAAATAACTTTTTTGCCCGCTTTGAGGACAATACAGTGCCACTGACACGGCCTGCAACGAAAACATGCGGACTCTCCTTCACTGCAGCCGAGGTGAGTAAAACATTTAAACGTGTTAACCCTCGCAAGGCTGCAGGCCCAGACGGCATCCCCAGCCGCGCCCTCAGAGCATGCGCAGACCAGCTGGCTGGTGTGTTTACGGACATATTCAATCAATCCTTAACTCAGTCTGCTGTTCCCATATGCTTCAAGAGGGCCACCATTGTACCTGTTCCCAAGAAAGCTAAGGTAACTGAGCTAAACGACTACCGCCCCGTAGCACTCACTTCCATCATCATGAAGTGCTTTGAGAGACTAGTCAAGGACCATATCACCTCCACCCTACCTGACACCCTAGACCCACTCCAATTTGCTTACCACCCAAATAGGTCCACAGACGATGCAATCTCAACCACACTGCACACTGCCCTAACCCATCTGGACAAGAGGAATACCTATGTGAGAATGCTGTTCATCGACTACAGCTCGGCATTTAACACCATAGTACCCTCCAAGCTTGTCATCAAGCTCGAGACCCTGGGTCTCGACCCGCCCTGTGCAACTGGGTACTGGACTTCCTGACGGGCCGCCCCCAGGTGGTGAGGGTAGGCAACAACATTTCCACCCCGCTGATCCTCAACACTGGGGCCCCACAAGGGTGCGTTCTGAGCCCTCTCCTGTACTCCCTGTTCACCCACGACTGCGTGGCCACGCACGCCTCCAACTCAATCTTCAAGTTTGCGGACAACACAACAGTGGTAGGCTTGATTACCAACAACGACGAGACGGCCTACAGGGAGGAGGTGAGGGCCCTCGGAGTGTGGTGTCAGGAAAATAACCTCACACTCAACGTCAACAAAACTAAGGAGATGATTGTGGACTTCAGGAAACAGCAGAGGGAACACCCCCCTATCCACATCGATGGAACAGTAGTGGAGAGGGTAGTAAGTTTTAAGTTCCTTGGCATACACATCACAGACAAACTGAATTGGTCCACCCACACAGGCAACATCGTGAAGAAGGCGCAGCAGCGCCTCTTCAACCTCAGGAGGCTGAAGAAATTTGGCTTGTCACCAAAAGTGCTCAGAAACTTCTACAGATGCACAATCGAGAGCATCCTGGCGGGCTGTATCACCGCCTGGTACAGCAACTGCTCCGCCCACAACTGTAAGGCTCTCCAGAGGGTAGTGAGGTCTGCACAACGCATCACCGGGGGCAAACTACCTGCCCTCCAGTACACCTACACCACCCGATGTTACAGGAAGGCCATAAAGATCATCGAGGACAACAACCACCCGAGCCACTGCCTGTCATCATCCAGAAGTGCATCAAAGCTGGGACCGAGAGACTGAAAAACAGCTTCTATCTCAAGGCCATCAGACTGTTAAACAGCCACCACTAACATTGAGTTGCTGCTGCCAACACACTGACTCAACTCCAGCCACTTTAATACTGGGAATTGATGGGAAATGATGTAAAATATATCACTAGCCACTTTAAACAATGCTACCTAATATAATGTTTACATACCCTACATTATTCATCTCATATGTATACTATATACTGTACTCTATATCATCTATTGCATCTTTATGTAATACATGTATCACTAGCCACTTTAACTATGCCACTTTGTTTACATACTCATCTCATATGTATATACTGTACTCGATACCATCTACTGTATCTTGCCTATGCTGCTCTGTACCATCACTCATTCATATATCTTTATGTACATATTCTTTATCCCCTTACACTTGTGTGTGTAAGACAGTAGTTTAGGAATTGTTAGTAAGATTACTTGTTGGTTATTACTGCATTGTCGGAACTAGAAGCACAAGCATTTCGCTACACTCGCATTAACATCTGCTAACCATGTGTATGTGACAAATAAAATTTGATTTGATTCACTTTTCATGTTCTTATTCATTAAACATGAATCTAAATAACCACGCTGCATTTTGGTCCGATCCTTGCTACACCTCCTCGTCAGAGGAGGAGATAGGAGAAAACCGTAGGAGAGCCCTGCTGTTTAAACACCATTACAAAGAATAGCTACAGTACCTAGTGGGGGCTAGTGACATAACGGCAACAGCAGGGCTAAGCTGTCAATCATGGTTAGCCCCTCTGCTAACTACCCAGCAGGCCTGTTGTCTGTCTTTTCCTCCGTGTCGGCGGTGACCCCATTACCTCACTATGTTAACTTTGACTCCGCCGCCCCAGCATCACCCCAGTGCCGCCACAGTGCTATACACACCGGTCCCTCTGTGGAATCATGGACCATTCAATGGGACCCAATTCCCCCCATAGGGCTCTAGTTAAAAACGAGTGCACCATGTAGGGTGTCATTTAGGATACAGTCAGAGGGATGTCGATGAGGCTCAATAACCATCAGCCAGGATGGTCTCCAAGGGACTATGAATTATCCAGACAAGTTCACACAGCCAAGGCAGGCAGGTCTGACTAGTTCACACAGCCAGACAGAAAGGCAGGTCAGACTAGTTAACACAGCCAGACAGAAAGGCAGGTCAGACTAGTTCACACAGCCAACCAGGCAGTTCAGACTAGTTAACACAGCCAGCTAGGCAGGCAGGCAGGTCAGACTAGTTCACACAGCCAGACAGAAAGGCAGATCAGACTAGTTAACACAGCCAGACAGAAAGGCAGGTCAGACTAGTTCACACAGCCAGCTAGGCAGGCAGGCAGGTCAGACTAGTTAACACAGCCAGTCAGTTAGGTCAGACTAGTTCACACAGCCAACCAGGCAGTTCAGACTAGTTAACACAGCCAGCTAGGCAGGCAGGCAGGTCAGACTAGTTCACACAGCCAGACAGAAAGGCAGATCAGACTAGTTAACACAGCCAGACAGAAAGGCAGGTCAGACTAGTTCACACAGCCAGCTAGGCAGGCAGGCAGGTCAGACTAGTTAACACAGCCAGACAGAAAGGCAGGTCAGAATAGTTCACACAGCCAACCAGGCAGTTCAGACTAGTTCACACAGCCGGCTAGGCAGGCAGGCAAGTCAGACTAATTAAACACAGCCAACAAGGCAGGCAGGTCAGACTAGTTCACACAGCCAGCTAGGCAGGCAGGTCAAACTAGTTAACACAGACAGTTAGGCAGACAGGTCAGACGAGTTAACACAGCCAGTCAGGCAGGTCAGACAAGTTCACATAGCCAGACATGCACGTCAGACTAGTTAACACAGCCAGCCAGGCAGGTCAGACTAGTTAACACAGACTGCTAGGCAGGCAGGCAGGTCAAACTAGTTACCACAGCCAGCTAGGCAGGCAGTTCAGACTAGTTAACACAGCCAGCCAGGCTGGCACATCAGACAAGTTCACATGGCCAACCAGACATGTCAGACTAGTTAACACAGCCAGCCAGGCAGGTCAGACTAGTTAACACAGACTGCTAGGCAGGCAGGCAGGTCAAACTAGTTACCACAGCAAGCTAGGCAGGCAGTTCAGACTAGTTAACACAGCCAGCCAGGCTGGCACATCAGACAAGTTCACATGTCCAACCAGACAGGTCAGACTAGTTAACACAGCCAGGCAGGCAGGCAGGTCAGACTAGTTCACACAGCCAGTTCACGTGATTGTAGGATCTTTAGGATAGGGCCCATGGCATAACCTGAATCAGCCACGATGGCCTTCAGTGTAGTCTTGTCTGCTTCCCAAATGGCAAGAATATTCCTTATGTAGTTCACTACTTTTGAACAGAGCCCAATGGGTTCTAGTCAAAAGTAAAAACTACAGTCTTGGCCAAAAGTTTTGAGAAAGACACACATTTTTTAATTTCCACTAAGTCTGCTGCCTTAGTGTCTTTAGATATTTTTTGTCAGATGTTACTATGGAATACTGAAGTATAATTACAAGCATTTCATATGTGTCAAAGGCTTTTATTGTAAATTACATGAAGATGAAGCAAAGAGTCAATATTTGCAGCGTTGACCCTTCTTTTTCAAGACCTCTGCAATCCGCCCTGGCATGCTGTTGCTGTCAATTAACTTCTGGGCCACATCCTGACTGATGGCAGCCCATTCTTGCATAATCAATGCTTGTAGTTTGTCAGAATTTTGGGGTTTTGTTTGTCCACCCGCCTCTTGAGGATTGATCACAAGTTCTCAATGGGATTAAGGTCTGGGGAGTTTCCTGGCCATGGCCCCAAAATATCGACATTTTGTTCCCCGAGCCACTTAGTTATCACTTTTGTCTTATGGCAAGGTGCTCCATCATGCTGGAAAAGGCATTGTTCGTCACCAAACTGTTCCTAGATGGTTGGGATAAGTTGTTCTCAGAGGATGTGTTGGTACCATTCTTTATTCATGGCTGTGTTCTTAGGCAAAATTGTGAGTGAGCCCACTCCCTTAGCTGAGAAGCAACCCCACACATGAATGGTCTCAGGATGCTTTACTGTTGGCATGACACAGGACTGATGGTAGCGCTCACCTTGTCTTCTCCGGACAAGCTTTTTTCCGGATGCCCCAAACAACCGGAAAGGGGATTCATCAGAGAAAATGACTTTACCCCAGTCCTCAGCAGTCCAATCCCTGTACGTTTTGCAGAATATCAGTCTGTCCCTGATGTTTTTCCTGGAGAAAAGTGGCTGCTTTGCTGCCCTTCTTGACACCAGGCCATCCTCCAAAAGTCTTCGCCTCACTGTGCGTGCAGATGCACTCACACCAGCCTGCTGCCATTCCTGAGCAAGCTCTGTACTGGTGGTGCCCCAATCCCGCAGCTGAATCAACTTTAGGAGAAGGTCCCGGCGCTTGCTGGACTTTCTTGGGCGCCCTGAAGCCTTCGTCACAACAATTGAACCACTCTCCTTGAAGTTCTTGATGATCCGATAAATGGTTGATTTAGGTGCAATCTTACTGGCAGCAATACCCTTGCCTGTGAAGACCTTTTAGTGCAAAGCAATGATGACGGTATGTGTTTCCTTGCAGGTAACCATGATTGACAGAGGAAGAACAATGATTCCAAACACCACCCTCCTTTTGAAGTTTCCAGTCTGTTATCGGAACTCAATCAGCATGACAGAATGATCTCCAGCCTTGTCCTCGTCAACACTCACACCTGTGTTAACGAGAGAATCACTGACATGATGTCAGCTGGTCCTTTTGTGGCAGGAATTAAATGCAGTGGACATGTTTTTTTGGTGGTTCAGGTAATTTGCATGGCAAAAAGAGACTTTGCAATTCATTGCAATTCATCTCATCACTCTTCATAACATTCTGGAGTTTATGCAAATTGCCATCATACAAACTGAAGCAGCAGACTTTGTGAAAATGTATATTTGTGTCATTCTCAAAACTTTTGGCCAAGACTGTATGTTGGGAATAGGGTGCCATTTGGGCTGTAGATGCCTCCTGCAAACGTCTGACAGACAGCATTCTCACGACTGATGTAATTATAGCTGGGTGAGAGAGAGTGGAATTTACATGCACAAGTCTTTTACCCTTTCAATTCTGCTGTCTGTCTGTGAGAATGCAATGTGATGATTAAGTCTCCGATTTCTGCTGTCTGTGAGAATACAATGTGATGATTAAGTCTCCTAGTTCTGCTGTCTGTCTGTGAGAGTACAATGTGATGATTAAGTCTCCTAGTTCTGCTGTCTGTCTGTGAGAATACAATGTGATGATTAAGTCTCCTAGTTCTGCTGTCTGTCTGTGAGAATACAATGTGATGATTAAGTCTCCTAGTTCTGCTGTCTGTCTGTGAGAATACAATGTGATGATTAAGTCTCCTAGTTCTGCTGTCTGTGAGAATACAATGTGATGATTATGTCTCCTAGTTCTGCTGTCTGTGAGAATACAATGTGATGATTAAGTCTCCTATTTCTGCTGTCTGTGAGAATACAATGTGATGATTAAGTCTCCTAGTTCTGCTGTCTGTCTGTGAGAATACAATGTGATGATTAAGTCTCCTAGTTCTGCTGTCTGTCTGTGAGAATACAATGTGATGATTGTGTCTCCTAGTTCTGCTGTCTGTGAGAATACAATGTGATGATTAAGTCTCCTAGTTCTGCTGTCTGTCTGTGAGAATACAATGTGATGATTAAGTCTCCTAGTTCTGCTGTCTGTCTGTGAGAATACAATGTGATGATTGTGTCTCCTATTTCTGCTGTCTGTGAGAATACAATGTGATGATTAAGTCTCCTAGTTCTGCTGTCTGTGAGAATACAATGTGATGATTAAGTCTCCTAGTTCTGCTGTCTGTGAGAATACAATGTGATGATTAAGTCTCCTAGTTCTGCTGTCTGTCTGTGAGAATACAATGTGATGATTAAGTCTCCTAGTTCTGCTGTCTGTCTGTGAGAATACAATGTGATGATTGTGTCTCCTATTTCTGCTGTCTGTGAGAATACAATGTGATGATTAAGTCTCCTAGTTCTGCTGTCTGTGAGAATACAATGTGATGATTAAGTCTCCTATTTCTGCTGTCTGTGAGAATACAATGTGATGATTAAGTCTCCTAGTTCTGCTGTCTGTGAGAATACAATGTGATGATTAAGTCTCCTAGTTCTGCTGTCTGTCTGTGAGAATACAATGTGATGATTATGTCTCCTATTTCTGCTGTCTGTGAGAATACAATGTGATGATTAAGTCTCCTAGTTCTGCTGTCTGTGAGAATACAATGTGATGATTATGTCTCCTAGTTCTGCTGTCTGTGAGAATACAATGTGATGATTAAGTCTCCTATTTCTGCCGTCTGTGAGAATGCAATGTGATGATTAAGTCTCCTAGTTCTGCTGTCTGTCTGTGAGAGTACAATGTGATGATTAAGTCTCCTAGTTCTGCTGTCTGTCTGTGAGAATACAATGTGATGATTAAGTCTCCTATTTCTGCTGTCTGTGAGAATACAATGTGATGATTATGTCTCCTAGTTCTGCTGTCTGTGAGAATACAATGTGATGATTAAGTCTCCTATTTCTGCTGTCTGTGAGAATGCAATGTGATGATTAAGTCTCCTAGTTCTGCTGTGTGTCTGTGAGAATACAATGTGATGATTAAGTCTCCTAGTTCTGCTGTCTGTCTGTGAGAATACAATGTGATGATTGTGTCTCCTATTTCTGCTGTCTGTGAGAATACAATGTGATGATTAAGTCTCCTAGTTCTGCTGTCTGTCTGTGAGAATACAATGTGATGATTAAGTCTCCTAGTTCTGCTGTCTGTGAGAATACAATGTGATGATTAAGTCTCCTAGTTCTGCTGTCTGTCTGTGAGAATACAATGTGATGATTATGTCTCCTATTTCTGCTGTCTGTGAGAATACAATGTGATGATTAAGTCTCCTAGTTCTGCTGTCTGTCTGTGAGAATACAATGTGATGATTAAGTCTCCTAGTTCTGCTGTCTGTGAGAATACAATGTGATGATTATGTCTCCTAGTTCTGCTGTTTGTGAGAATACAATGTGATGATTAAGTCTCCTATTTCTGCCGTCTGTGAGAATGCAATGTGATGATTAAGTCTCCTAGTTCTGCTGTCTGTCTGTGAGAGTACAATGTGATGATTAAGTCTCCTAGTTCTGCTGTCTGTCTGTGAGAATACAATGTGATGATTAAGTCTCCTATTTCTGCTGTCTGTGAGAATACAATGTGATGATTATGTCTCCTAGTTCTGCTGTCTGTGAGAATACAATGTGATGATTAAGTCTCCTAGTTCTGCTGTCTGTCTGTGAGAATACAATGTGATGATTAAGTCTCCTAGTTCTGCTGTCTGTCTGTGAGAATACAATGTGATGATTGTGTCTCCTAGTTCTGCTGTCTGTGAGAATACAATGTGATGATTAAGTCTCCTAGTTCTGCTGTCTGTCTGTGAGAATACAATGTGATGATTAAGTCTCCTAGTTCTGCTGTCTGTCTGTGAGAATACAATGTGATGATTGTGTCTCCTATTTCTGCTGTCTGTGAGAATACAATGTGATGATTAAGTATCCTAGTTCTGCTGTCTGTGAGAATACAATGTGATGATTAAGTCTCCTAGTTCTGCTGTCTGTGAGAATACAATGTGATGATTAAGTCTCCTAGTTCTGCTGTCTGTCTGTGAGAATACAATGTGATGATTAAGTCTCCTAGTTCTGCTGTCTGTCTGTGAGAATACAATGTGATGATTGTGTCTCCTATTTCTGCTGTCTGTGAGAATACAATGTGATGATTAAGTCTCCTAGTTCTGCTGTCTGTGAGAATACAATGTGATGATTAAGTCTCCTATTTCTGCTGTCTGTGAGAATACAATGTGATGATTAAGTCTCCTAGTTCTGCTGTCTGTGAGAATACAATGTGATGATTAAGTCTCCTAGTTCTGCTGTCTGTCTGTGAGAATACAATGTGATGATTGTGTCTCCTATTTCTGCTGTCTGTGAGAATACAATGTGATGATTAAGTCTCCTAGTTCTGCTGTCTGTCTGTGAGAATACAATGTGATGATTAAGTCTCCTAGTTCTGCTGTCTGTGAGAATACAATGTGATGATTATGTCTCCTAGTTCTGCTGTCTGTGAGAATACAATGTGATGATTAAGTCTCCTATTTCTGCCGTCTGTGAGAATGCAATGTGATGATTAAGTCTCCTAGTTCTGCTGTCTGTCTGTGAGAGTACAATGTGATGATTAAGTCTCCTAGTTCTGCTGTCTGTCTGTGAGAATACAATGTGATGATTAAGTCTCCTATTTCTGCTGTCTGTGAGAATACAATGTGATGATTATGTCTCCTAGTTCTGCTGTCTGTGAGAATACAATGTGATGATTAAGTCTCCTATTTCTGCTGTCTGTGAGAATGCAATGTGATGATTAAGTCTCCTAGTTCTGCTGTGTGTCTGTGAGAATACAATGTGATGATTAAGTCTCCTAGTTCTGCTGTCTGTCTGTGAGAATACAATGTGATGATTGTGTCTCCTATTTCTGCTGTCTGTGAGAATACAATGTGATGATTAAGTCTCCTAGTTCTGCTGTCTGTCTGTGAGAATACAATGTGATGATTAAGTCTCCTAGTTCTGCTGTCTGTGAGAATACAATGTGATGATTAAGTCTCCTAGTTCTGCTGTCTGTCTGTGAGAATACAATGTGATGATTATGTCTCCTATTTCTGCTGTCTGTGAGAATACAATGTGATGATTAAGTCTCCTAGTTCTGCTGTCTGTCTGTGAGAATACAATGTGATGATTAAGTCTCCTAGTTCTGCTGTCTGTGAGAATACAATGTGATGATTATGTCTCCTAGTTCTGCTGTCTGTGAGAATACAATGTGATGATTAAGTCTCCTATTTCTGCCGTCTGTGAGAATGCAATGTGATGATTAAGTCTCCTAGTTCTGCTGTCTGTCTGTGAGAGTACAATGTGATGATTAAGTCTCCTAGTTCTGCTGTCTGTCTGTGAGAATACAATGTGATGATTAAGTCTCCTATTTCTGCTGTCTGTGAGAATACAATGTGATGATTATGTCTCCTAGTTCTGCTGTCTGTGAGAATACAATGTGATGATTAAGTCTCCTATTTCTGCTGTCTGTGAGAATGCAATGTGATGATTAAGTCTCCTAGTTCTGCTGTGTGTCTGTGAGAATACAATGTGATGATTAAGTCTCCTAGTTCTGCTGTCTGTCTGTGAGAATACAATGTGATGATTGTGTCTCCTATTTCTGCTGTCTGTGAGAATACAATGTGATGATTAAGTCTCCTAGTTCTGCTGTCTGTCTGTGAGAATACAATGTGATGATTAAGTCTCCTAGTTCTGCTGTCTGTGAGAATACAATGTGATGATTAAGTCTCCTAGTTCTGCTGTCTGTCTGTGAGAATACAATGTGATGATTAAGTCTCCTAGTTCTGCTGTCTGTCTGTGAGAATACAATGTGATGATTAAGTCTCCTAGTTCTGCTGTCTGTGAGAATACAATGTGATGATTAAGTCTCCTAGTTCTGCTGTCTGTGAGAATGCAATGTGATGATTAAGTCTCCTAGTTCTGCTGTCTGTCTGTGAGAATACAATGTGATGATTATGTCTCATAGTTCTGCTGTCTGTGAGAATACAATGTGATGATTAAGTCTCCTAGTTCTGCTGTCTGTGAGAATACAATGTGATGATTATGTCTCCTAGTTCTGCTGTCTGTGAGAATACAATGTGATGATTAAGTCTCCTAGTTCTGCTGTCTGTGAGAATACAATGTGATGATTAAGTCTCCTAGTTCTGCTGTCTGTGAGAATACAATGTGATGATTAAGTCTCCTAGTTCTGCTGTCTGTCTGTGAGAATGCAATGTGATGATTATGTCTCATAGTTCTGCTGTCTGTCTGTGAGAATACACAGACAGACGGGGCGGCAGTGTAGCCTAGTGGTTAGAGCATTGGACTAGTAACCGAAAGGTTGCAAGTTCAAATCCCCGAGCTGACAAGGTACAAAATCTGTCGTTCTGCCCCTGAACAGGCAGTTAACCCACTGTTCCTAGGCCGTCATTGAAAATAAGAATTTGTTCTTAACTGACTTGCCTAGTAAAAAAAATAAAAATACAATGTGATGATTATGTCTCATAGTTCTGCTGTCTGTGAGAATACAATGTGATGATTAAGCTTCATTGTTCTGCTGTCTGTCTGAGTAAAATGTGATGATTAACTCTCATAGTTCTGCGTTGTTGTTCCATGTACTCGGAGGGTACTGAGTGATGATAATGGGTTACGCACTATAAGTTTGTTGTTACTTGTTAAATAATTTAAATGTTTCTGTGAAAGTACTTTATGTCTGCCTTTCCAGGGGCATAAACAAAAAACGAAATATCCAAGGATACTTTGGAAAGCTTTTGTTGTATTACCATATTCCTACTGTCAGATTCCTCCTAAAAACACTGTTTCAGACTATAGGGCTCATTTCTACTTCCTTATCACCAACCATTACTGATCTGAAGACAGATGCAGAAACTATTTTGCAGAAATAAAGAACCATGAGGCCTTGTGGCCCTAGCCCCGACTATGACATGACAACTGCCTCGCCATTACCCAGGGGCTTTGAAATGAATGGCATGTTTTGAGACGTCTCCCTTCGTTGCCTGCCAAAAGACACTTAACAAGGGATTTCTATGTAGTCAAGCACCGTGAAGCCATTCTGCATTCCCCCCAGAGCCTTAACGTTTCCAGAATACAAAACAATAAGTGTAATCAGTAGGTATCAGAGACTAGCTCTGTCTCTGTGGCTTGGGCGTCATTTAGTGGCTCATTAAAGCCTTCCTCTAGGTAGCTACGGCGCTGTTGTTGTCTTCTCTGATCTCTCTGGATCTACATTCCATTCTGTGTGATTCACTGTGACTCTGCTGCAGAGCTTGTTGGATATCAATGGCTTTATTTGAGTTAGCAAGGGCTGTTACACGGGATCTGGGCTATGGAATTGGGGATCTGTGGCTGAAGCTGAGGAATCGTGGTCAGCTGTCTAAGACCTAAGGCTCAGGATCAGATCAATTTTATTTTATTATCGTTGTATATTTTTTGTGGGTACATCAGCTTTAATATTGCCGATAGATTGTGGCTTCCATCAATGTAATTGTCTACATCATTTCCAAACCCACATATATGTAAATATACATACTGTATATAAAATATATACTGTATTAGTTTTTGACTTGTACATTGTAGAATAATAGTGAATGTATCAAAACTATGAAATAACACACATGGAATCATGTAGTAACCAAAAAAGTGTTAAACAAATCCAAATAAGTTTTATATTTGAGATTCTTCAAAGTAGCCAGCCTTTGCCTTGATGACAGCTTTGCAAACTCTTGGCATTCTCTCAACCAGCTGCATGAGGAATCCTTTTTCAAACAGTCTTGAAGGAGTTCCCACATATGCTGAGCACTTCTTGGCTGCTTTTCCTTCACTCTGTGGTCCAACTCATCCCAAACCATCTCAATTGGGTTGAGGTTGGGTGATTATGGAGGTCAGGTCATCTGATGCAGCACTCCATCACTCTCATTGGTCAGATAGCCCTTACACAGCCTGGAGGTGTGTTTTGGGTCATTGTCCTGTTTAAAAACAAATGACAGTCCCACTAAGTGCAAACCAGATGGGATGGCGTATCACGGCAGAATTCTGTGGTAACCAAGCTGGTTAAGTGTGCCTTCAATTCTAAATAAATCACTGACAGTGTCACCAGCAAAGCACACCCACACCATCACACCTCTTCCTCCATGCTTCACGGTGGGAACCACACATGTGGAGATCATCCGTTCCCTTACTCTGCATCTCACAAAAACACGCTGGTTGGAGCAATTTCAGATTTAACACCGACAAAAGACAGACTTCCACCGGTCTAATGTTCATTACTCGTGTTTCTTGGCCCAAGCACGTCTCTTCTTATTGGTGTCCTTTAGTAGTGGTTTCTTTGCAACAATTCGACCATGAAGGCCTGATTCACGCAGTCTCCCTGAACAGTTGATGTTGAGATGTGTCTGTCGCGTCTGCATTTTCTAAGGCTGGTAACTCCAATGAATTTATCCTCTACAGCACAAATAATAAGGCTGGTTTTGGAATATGCCTGTGACGTAAACAATGTGGAAAAAGTTAAGGGGTCTGAATACTTTCCCGAAGGCACTGTAGAACCTGATACCGCATTCAGGTAGAGTCAGGGTAAATGCATTCACTCTAATTCTGTAGC
This sequence comes from Oncorhynchus masou masou, assembly GCF_036934945.1. Classification (NCBI taxonomy): domain Eukaryota; kingdom Metazoa; phylum Chordata; class Actinopteri; order Salmoniformes; family Salmonidae; genus Oncorhynchus; species Oncorhynchus masou. The sequence continues at coordinate 89,668,089 of NC_088220.1, read as the reverse complement.
TATTTTATTCACATTATGTTATACACTTACTGTCTCTAATCTCATCCACAAACTGACATTTTAGTTTAGCAGACACTCCTATGCAGAGGAGTTTACATTTTTATACTTTGTCATGTTTTCCTACCCTGTGAAAATCCAACCCACAACCCTCGCTTTTTTAATGCACCCTTCCAACTGAGCCACACAGGACCCCACACAAATAATTATCTGGCCCTGAGTCTTAGGCCACAACCTTTAGACAAATAATTATCTGGTCCTGAGTCTTAGGCCACAACCTTTAGACAAATAATTATCTGGTCCTGAGTCTTAGACCACAACCTTTAGACAAATAATTATCTGCCCCTGAGACTTAGGCCACAACCTTTAGACAATGACCATGATTTCTCAGCCTTAGCCGGGTGATTTAAAAAGTAAAATCGATTAATAATATAATAGTACTCTTAGCAAAATATATATTTTTTAAATGTATTTACAATATGTAGAATCTATGAGAATATAAAGTTTCAGAACGTTTGTGAAAAACATCTTAGCACAGTTGAAAAATATATGACAAAAAAAAATCCAAAATGGACAGTGTTGAGAGATAGATGAGAGGGGTTGAATGGAGCTGAAGGATGTGACTGGATGGTGTTGAGAGATAGATGGGAGGGGCTGAATGGAGCTGAAGGATGGGACTGGATGGTGTTGAGAGATAGATGAGAGGGGTTGAATGGAGCTGAATGGTGGGACTGGATGGTGTTCAGAGATAGATGAGAGGGGTTGAGGGAAGCTGAATGGTGGGACTGGATGGTGTTGAGAGATAGATGAGAGGGGTTGAATGGAGCTGAATGGTGGGACTGGATGGTGTTCAGAGATAGATGGGAGGGGTCTAATGGAGCTGAAGGGTGGGACTGGATGGTATTCAGAGATAGATGGGAGGGGTTGAATGGAGCTGAAGGGTGGGACTGGATGGTGTTAAGAGATAGATGAGAGGGGTTGAATGGAGCTGAATGGTGGGACTGGATGGTGTTCAGAGATAGATGAGAGGGGTTGAATGGAGCTGAAGGATGTGACTGGATGGTGTTGAGAGACAGATGGGAGGGGATGAATGGAGCTGAAGGGTGGGACTGGATGGTGTTCAGAGATAGATTGGAGGGGTCTAATGGAGCTGAAGGATGTGACTGGATGGTGTTGAGAGATAGATGGGAGGGGCTGAATGGAGCTGAAGGATGGGACTGGATGGTGTTCAGAGATAGATGGGAGGGGTTGAATGGAGCTGAATGGTGGGACTGGATGGTGTTCAGAGATAGATGAGAGGGGTTGAATGGAGCTGAATGGTGGGACTGGATGGTGTTCAGAGATAGATGAGAGGGGTTGAGGGAAGCTGAAGGGTGGGACTGGATGGTGTTCAGAGATAGATGAGAGGGGTTGAATGGAGCTGAATGGTGGGACTGGATGGTGTTGAGAGATAGATGAGAGGGGTTGAATGGAGCTGAATGGTGGGACTGGATGGTGTTCAGAGATAGATGGGAGGGGTCTAATGGAGCTGAATGGTGGGACTGGATGGTATTCAGAGATAGATGGGAGGGGTTGAATGGAGCTGAAGGGTGGGACTGGATGGTGTTAAGAGATAGATGAGAGGGGTTGAATGGAGCTGAATGGTGGGACTGGATGGTGTTCAGAGATAGATGAGAGGGGTTGAATGGAGCTGAAGGATGTGACTGGATGGTGTTGAGAGATAGATGGGAGGGGTTGAATGGAGCTGAAGGGTGGGACTGGATGGTGTTCAGAGATAGATGGGAGGGGTCTAATGGAGCTGAAGGATGTGACTGGATGGTGTTGAGAGATAGATGGGAGGGGCTGAATGGAGCTGAAGGATGGGACTGGATGGTGTTCAGAGATAGATGGGAGGGGTTGAATGGAGCTGAATGGTGGGACTGGATGGTGTTCAGAGATAGATGAGAGGGGTTGAATGGAGCTGAATGGTGGGACTGGATGGTGTTCAGAGATAGATGGGAGGGGTCTAATGGAGCTGAAGGATGTGACTGGATGGTGTTGAGAGATAGATGGGAGGGGCTGAATGGAGCTGAAGGATGGGACTGGATGGTGTTCAGAGATAGATGGGAGGGGTTGAATGGAGCTGAATGGTGGGACTGGATGGTGTTCAGAGATAGATGAGAGGGGTTGAATGGAGCTGAATGGTGGGACTGGATGGTGTTCAGAGATAGATGGGAGGGGTCTAATGGAGCTGAAGGATGTGACTGGATGGTGTTGAGAGATAGATGGGAGGGGCTGAATGGAGCTGAAGGATGGGACTGGATGGTGTTCAGAGATAGATGGGAGGGGTTGAATGGAGCTGAATGGTGGGACTGGATGGTGTTCAGAGATAGATGGGAGGGGTCTAATGGAGCTGAAGGGTGGGACTGGATGGTATTCAGAGATAGATGGGAGGGGTTGAATGGAGCTGAATGGTGGGACTGGATGGTGTTCAGAGATAGATGAGAGGGGTTGAATGGAGCTGAATGGTGGGACTGGATGGTGTTCAGAGATAGATGGGAGGGGTCTAATGGAGCTGAAGGGTGGGACTGGATGGTATTCAGAGATAGATGGGAGGGGTTGAATGGAGCTGAATGGTGGGACTGGAGGGTGTTCAGAGATAGATGGGAGGGGTTGAATGGAGCTGAATGGTGGGACTGGATGGTGTTCAGAGATAGATGAGAGGGGTTGAATGGAGCTGAAGGATGTGACTGGATGGTGTTGAGAGATAGATGGGAGGGGCTGAATGGAGCTGAAGGGTGGGACTGGATGGTGTTCAGAGATAGATGGGAGGGGTCTAATGGAGCTGAATGGTGGGACTGGATGGTGTTTAGAGACAGATGGTAGGGGTTGAATGGAGCTGAATGGTGGGACTGGATGGTGTTCAGAGATAGATGAGAGGGGTCTAATGGAGCTGAATGGTGGGACTGGATGGTGTTCAGAGATAGATGGGAGGGGTTGAATGGAGCTGAAGGATGTGACTGGATGGTGTTGAGAGATAGATGGGAGAGGTTGAATGGAGCTGAAGGGTGGGACTGGATGGTATTCAGAGGTAGATGGGAGGGGTTGAATGGAGCTGAGTGGTGGGACTGGATGGTGTTTAGAGACAGATGAGAGGGGTTGAATGGAGCTGAATGGTGGGACTGGATGGTGTTCAGAGGTAGATGGGAGGGGTCTAATGGAGCTGAGTGGTGGGACTGGATGGTGTTTAGAGACAGGTGGGGGAGGCAACTTCCAACAGGCAGGAGAGCCAACTCCGAATAGGCAGGGGAGACAACTTCTAGGAGGACGGTGACGACGACCGCCGAGCACAGCCCGAACAGACAGGGGAGACAACTTCTAGTAGGACGGTGACGACGACCGCCGAGCACCGCCCGAACAGGCAGGGGAACCAACTTCTAGTAGGACGGTGACGACGACCGCCGAGGACCGCCAGAACAGGCAGGGGAGCCAACTTCTAGTAGGACGGTGACGACGACCGCCGAGCACCGCCAGAACAGGCAGGGGAGCCAACTTCTAGTAGGACGGTGACGACGACCGCCGAGCACCGCCCGAACAGGCAGGGGAGACAACTTCTAGTAGGACGGTGATGACGACCGCCGAGCACCGCCCGAACAGGCAGGGGAGACAACTTCTAGTAGCACGGTGATGACGACCGCCGAGCACCACCTGAACAGGCAGGGGAGCCAACTTCCAGTAGGACGGAGATGACGACCTCCGAGCACCACCTGAACAGACAGGGGAGCCAACTTCCAGTAGGACGGTGATGACGACCTCCGAGCACCGCCTGAACAGGCAGGGGAGACAACTTCTAGTAGGACGGTGACGACGACCGCCGAGCACCGCCCGAACAGGCAGGGGAGCCAACTTCTAGTAGGACGGTGATGACGACTGCAGAAACAGGCAGGGGAGCCAAATTCTAGTAGGCCGGTGACGACGACCACCGAAACAGGCAGGGGAGCCAACTTCTAGTAGGACGGTGACGACAACCGCCGAGCACCGCCCGAACAGGCAGGGGAGCCAACTTCTAGTAGGACGGTGACGACGACCGAGGAGCACCGCCCGTACAAGCAGGGAAGCCAACATCTAGTAGGACGGTGACGACGACCGCCGAGCCCCGCCCGAAAAGGCAGGGGAGCCAACTTCTAGCAGGACGGTGACGAAGACCGCCGAGCACCGCCCGAACAGGCAGGGGAGCCAACGTCTAGTAGGACGGTGATGACGACTGCCGAAACAGGCAGGGGAGCCAACTTCTAGTAGACCGGTGACGACGACCGCCGAAACGGGCAGGGGAGCCAACTTCTAGTAGGACGGTGACGACGACCGCCGAGCACCGCCCGAACAGGCAGGGGAGCCAACTTCTAGTAGGACGGTGACGACGACCGCCGAGCACCGCCCAAACAGGCAGGGGAGCCAACTTCTAGTAGGAAGGTGACGACGACCGCCGAGCACCGCCCGAACAGGCAGGGGAGCCAACTTCTACTAGGACGGTGACGACGACCGCCGAGCACCGCCCCAACAGGCAGGGGAGCCAACTTCTAGTAGGACGGTGACGACGACTGCCAAGCACCGCCCGAACAGGCAGGGGAGACAACTTCTAGTAGGACGGTGATGTCGACCGCCGAGCACCACCTGAACAGGTGGGGGAGCCAACTTCGAACAGGCAGGGGAGACAACTTCTAGTAGGACGGTGACGACCACCGCCAAGCACGGCCCGAAAAGACAGGGGAGACAACTTCTTGTAGGACGGTGATGACGACCTCCGAGCACCACCTGAACAGGCAGGGGAGCCAACTTCCAGTAGGACGGTGATGACGACCGCCGAGCACCACCTGAACAGGTGGGGGAGCCAACTTCCAGTAGGACGGTGATGACGAACGCCGAGCACCGCCTGAACAGGTGGGGGAGCCAAATTCTAGTAGGACGGTGATGACGACCTCCCCCACCTGAACAGACATGGGAGCCAACCTCTAGTAGGACGGTGATGACGACCGCCGAGCACCACCTGAACAGGTGGGGGAGCCAAGTTCTTGTAGGACGGTGACGACGACCGCCGAGCACCGCCCGAACAGGCAGGGGAGCCAACTTCTAGTAGGACGGTGACGACGACCGCCGAGCACCGCCCGAACAGAGGGGCGAGCCAACTTCTAGTAGGACGTTGACGGCGACCGCCGAGCACCGCCCGAACAGGCAGGGGAGCCAACTTCTAGTAGGATGTTGATGACGACTGCCGAAACAGGCAGGGGAGCCAACGTCTAGTAGGACGGTGATGACGACTGCCGAAACAGGCAGGGGAGCCAACTTCTAGTAGACCGGTGACGACGTCCGCCGAAACGGGCAGGGGAGCCAACTTCTAGTAGGATGGTGACGACGACCGCCGAGCACCGCCCGAACAGGCAGGGGAGCCAACTGCTAGTAGGACGGTGATGACGACCTCCGAGCACCACCCGAACAGGAAGAGGAGCCAACTTCTAGTAGGACGGTGACGACGACCGCCGAGCACCGCCCGAACAGGCAGGGGAGCCAACTTCTAGTAGGATGGTGACGACGACCGCCGAGCACCGCCCGAACAGGCAGGGGAGCCAACTTCGGCGGAAGTCGTGACAATATGTATAAGTTGAAAGTGGAAGCCTAAGTGTTGTTGTTCTTTAGTTTACTCCAATTAGGGTAGGGGTAGTGGAAAGTAATAACGTAAAATACATTTACAAAAGAAATAGGTACAGTACCGGTCAAAAGTTTGGACACACCTACAAATGACCATTCAATTTTTTGGGGGGACTATTTTCTACGTTCTAGAATAATATTGAAGATATCAAAACTATGAAATAACACATATGGAATCAGGTAGTAACCAAAAAAGTGTTGAACAAATCCAAATGTATTTTATATTTGAAAATCTTCAAAGAAGTCACCCTTTGCCTAAGATGACAGCTTTGCACACTCTTGGTATTCTCTCAACCAGCTTCATGAGGTAGGCACCTGGAATGCATTTCAATTAACAGGTGTGCCTTGTTAAAAGTTAATTTGTGGAATTTTCTTCCTTCTTAATGCGTTTGAGCCAATCACTTGTGTTGTGACAAGGTAGGGGTGGTATACAGAAGATAGCCCTATTTGGTAAAAGACCAAGTCCATATTATTGTAAGAACAAGTCAAATAAGCAAAGAGAAACAACAGTCCATCATTACTTTGCTACATGAAGGTCAATCCGGAAGATTTCAAGAACTTTTAAAGTTTCTTCAAGTGCAGTCCCAAAAATCATCAAGCGCAATGATGAAGCTGGCTCTCATGAAACTGGCTCTCATGAATGTGGCTCTCTTCCTTTCCACAGGAAAGACCCAGAGTTACCTCTGCTGCAAAGGATAAGCTCATTAGAGTTAACTGTACCTCAGATTGCAGCCCAAATAAATGCTTCACGGAGTTCAAGTAACAGACACATCTCAACATCAACTGCTCAGAGGAGACTGTGAATCAGGCCTTCATGGTCAAGATGCTGCAAAGAAACCACTACTAAATGACACCAATAAGAAAAAAGGACATGCTTGGGCCAAGAAACACAAGCAATGGACATCAGACCAGTGGAAATCTGTCCTTTGTTCTGATGAATCCAAATTTGAGATTTTTGGTTTCAACCGCAGTGTCTTTGTGAGATGCTGAGTAGGTGAGCGGATGGTCTCCATATGTATGGTTCTCACCATGAAGCATGGACGAGGAGGTGTGATGATGTGGGGGTGCTTTGCTCGTGACACTGTCTATGATTAATTTAGAATTCAAGCACAGTTAACCAGCCTGGCTACCACAGCATTCTGCATCGATAAGCCATCCCATCAAGTTTGGGCTTAGTGGGACTATCCTTTGTTTTTCAACAGGACAATGACCCAAGACACCTCCAGGGTGTGTAAGGGCTGTTTGACCAAGAAGTAGAGCGATGGAGTGCTGCGTCAGATGACCTGGCCTTCACAATCATATGACCTCAAGCCAATTTAAATGGTTTGAGTTGGACCGCATAGTGAAGGAAATGCAGCCAACAAGTGCTCAGCATATGTGGGAAATCCTTCAAGATTATTGGAAAAGCATTCCAGGTGAAGCTGGTTGAGAGAATGCCAAGAGTGTGCAACTCTGTCATCAAAGCACAGGGTGGCTACTTTGAAGAATCTCAAATATAAAAAACATTTTGATTTGTTGAACACTTTTTTTTGGTTACTACTTGATTCTACTATATGTGTTATTTAATAATTTTGATATCTTCACTATTATTCTACAATTCATAAAAATAAAGAAAAACCCTTGAATGAGTAGGTGTGTCCAAACTGTTGACTGGTACTGTGCCTATCATGTAGTAACCAAAAAAGTGTTAAACAAATCCAAATAAGTTTTATATTTGAGATTCTTCAAAGTAGCCAGCCTTTGCCTTGATGACAGCTTTGCAAACTCTTGGCATTCTCTCAACCAGCTGCATGAGGAATCCTTTTTCAAACAGTCTTGAAGGAGTTCCCACATATGCTGAGCACTTCTTGGCTGCTTTTCCTTCACTCTGCGGTCCAACTCATCCCAAACCATCTCAATTGGGTTGAGGTTGGGTGATTATGGAGGTCAGGTCATCTGATGCAGCACTCCATCACTCTCATTGGTCAGATAGCCCTTACACAGCCTGGAGGTGTGTTTTGGGTCATTGTCCTGTTTAAAAACAAATGACAGTCCCACTAAGTGCAAACCAGATGGGATGGCGTATCACAGCAGAATTCTGTGGTAACCAAGCTGGTTAAGTGTGCCTTCAATTCTAAATAAATCACTGACAGTGTCACCAGCAAAGCACACCCACACCATCACACCTCTTCCTCCATGCTTCACGGTGGGAACCACACATGTGGAGATCATCCGTTCCCTTACTCTGCATCTCACAAAAACACGCTGGTTGGAGCAATTTCAGATTTAACACCGACAAAAGACAGACTTCCACCGGTCTAATGTTCATTACTCGTGTTTCTTGGCCCAAGCACGTCTCTTCTTATTGGTGTCCTTTAGTAGTGGTTTCTTTGCAACAATTCGACCATGAAGGCCTGATTCACGCAGTCTCCCCTGAACAGTTGATGTTGAGATGTGTCTGTCGCGTCTGCATTTTCTAAGGCTGGTAACTCCAATGAATTTATCCTCTACAGCACAAATAATAAGGCTGGTTTTGGAATATGCCTGTGACGTAAACAATGTGGAAAAAGTTAAGGGGTCTGAATACTTTCCCGAAGGCACTGTAGAACCTGATACCGCATTCAGGTAGAGTCAGGGTAAATGCATTCACTCTAATTCTGTAGCTATTTTATTCACATTATGTTATACACTTACTGTCTCTAATCTCATCCACAAACTGACATTTTAGTTTAGCAGACACTCCTATGCAGAGGAGTTTACATTTTTATACTTTGTCATGTTTTCCTACCCTGTGAAAATCCAACCCACAACCCTCGCTTTTTTAATGCACCCTTCCAACTGAGCCACACAGGACCCCACACAAATAATTATCTGGCCCTGAGTCTTAGGCCACAACCTTTAGACAAATAATTATCTGGTCCTGAGTCTTAGGCCACAACCTTTAGACAAATAATTATCTGGTCCTGAGTCTTAGGCCACAACCTTTAGACAAATAATTATCTGGCCCTGAGTCTTAGGCCACAACCTTTAGACAATGACCATGATTTCTCAGCCTTAGCCGGGTGATTTAAAAAGTAAAATCGATTAATAATATAATAGTACTCTTAGCAAAATATATATTTTTTAAATGTATTTACAATATGTAGAATCTATGAGAATATAAAGGTTCAGAACGTTTGTGAAAAACATCTTAGCACAGTTGAAAAATATATGACAAAAAAAATCCAAAATGGACAGTGTTGAGAGATAGATGGGAGGGGCTGAATGGAGCTGAAGGGTGGGACTGGATGGTGTTGAGAGATAGATGGGAGGGGCTGAATGGAGCTGAAGGATGGGACTGGATGGTGTTCAGAGGTAGATGGGAGGGGCTGAATGGAGCTGAAGGGTGGGACTGGATGGTGTTCAGAGATAGATGGGAGGGGTTGAATGGAGCTGAAGGGTGGGACTGGATGGTGTTCAGAGATAGATGGGAGGGGTTGAATGGAGCTGAAGGGTGGGACTGGATGGTGTTTAGAGATAGATGGGAGGGGTTGAATGGAGCTGAAGGGTGGGACTGGATGGTGTTCAGAGGTAGATGGGAGGGGTTGAATGGAGCTGAAGGGTGGGACTGGATGGTGTTCAGAGGTAGATGGGAGGGGTCTAATGGAGCTGAAGGGTGGGACTGGATGGTGTTGAGAGGTAGATGGGAGGGGTTGAATGGAGCTGAAGGGTGGGATTAAAAACAACAAGATAATGTAAATCATACAGGGTCTGTAAAATGTATGTAGGTTCAGAACATTTGTGAAAGAAATAGATGGGAGAAGTTGAGGTTAGAGGAAGGACAGGAGTAAAAACTAACAAAATACAACTGTTGTAAAATGTGTCTATAAAATGAATATGTGTCACGCGGGACGAGGTGGGTGCAGGAATCAGACGCAGAGAGAGTTCCACTGAGGTTAAGTGCTTTACTCAGGCACAACAAAATAATAAGACCAACAAATACAGGGCGCTGGACACACAACGACACAACCCAAAAACCACAGGGTGCTCAGTTAAAGAAAAGACAATCCACCACTACCTAACATGCACACACGTAACATAAAGACAATCCACCACTACCTAACATGTACACACGTAACATAAAGACAATCTACCACTACCTAACATGTACACACGTAACATAAAGACAATCCACCACTACCTAACATGTACACACGTAACATAAAGACAATCCACCACTACCTAACATGGACACACGTAACATAAAGATAATCCACCACTAACAACATGCACACACGTAACATAAAGACAATCCACCACTACCTAACATGGACACACGTAACATAAAGACAATCCACCACTACCTAACATGCACACACGTAACATAAAGATAATCCACCACTAACAACATGCACACACGTAACATAAAGATAATCCACCACTAACAACATGCACACACGTAACATAAAGACAATCCACCACTACCTAACATGCACACACGTAACATAAAGATAATCCACCACTAACAACATGCACACACGTAACATAAAGACAATCCCACACAAAAAAAGGGTGTCTACCTACTAAATATAGGGAAGCTAATTAAACCAAACTACAGAAACACAGGTGAAACTAATAAGACAAAACAAACAGACAAACGAAAAAGGGATCGGTGGCGGCTAGTAGGACGGTGATGACGACCGCCGAGCACCGCCCGAACAGGCAGGGGAGCCAACTTCTAGTAGGACGGTAATGACGACCGCCGAGCACCACCTGAACGGGTGGGGGAGCCAACTTCGAACAGGCAGGGGAGCCAACTCCGAACAGGCAGGGGAGACAACTTCTAGTAGGACGGTGACGACGACCGCCGAGCACCGCCCGAACAGGCAGGGGAACCAACTTCTAGTAGGACGGTGACGACAACCGCCGAGCACCACCCGAACAGGCAGGGGAGACAACTTCTAGTAGGACGGTGACAACGACCGCCGAGCACCGCCCGAACAGGCAGGGGAGACAACTTCTAGTAGCACGGTGATGACGACCGCCGAGCACCACCTGAACAGGCAGGGGAGCCAACTTCCAGTAGGACGGTGATGGCGACCTCCGAGCACCACCTGAACAGACAGGGGAGCCAACTTCCAGTAGGACGGTGATGACGACCTCCGAGCACCGCCTGAACAGGCAGGGGAGACAACCTCTAGTAGGACGGTGATGACGACCGCCGAGCACCACCTGAACAGGTGGGGGAGCCAAATTCTAGTAGGACGGTGACGACGACCGCCGAGCACCGCCCGAACAGGCGGGGGAGCCAACTTCTAGTAGGACGGTGATGACGACTGCCGAAACAGGCAGGGGAGCCAACTTCTAGTAGGACGGTGATGACGACTGCCGAAACAGGCAGGGGAGCCAACTTCTAGTAGACCGGTGACGACGACCGCCGAAACGGGCAGGGGAGCCAACTTCTAGTAGACCGGTGACGACGACCGCCGAAACGGGCAGGGGAGCCAACTTCTAGTAGGACGGTGACGACGACCGCCGAGCACCGCCCGAACAGGCAGGGGAGCCAACTTCTAGTAGGACGGTGACGACGACCGCCGAGCACCGCCCAAACAGGCAGGGGAGCCAACTTCTAGTAGGAAGGTGACGACGACCGCCGAGCACCGCCCGAACAGGCAGGGGAGCCAACTTCTACTAGGACGGTGACGACGACCGCCGAGCACCGCCCGAACAGGCGGGGGAGACAACTTCTAGTAGGACGGTGATGACGACCGCCGAGCACCACCTGAACAGGTGGGGGAGCCAACTTCGAACAGGCAGGGTAGCCAACTCCGAACAGGCAGGGGAGACAACTTCTAGTAGGACGGTGACGACGACCGCCGAGCACAGCCCGAACAGACAGGGGAGACAACTTCAACTAGGACGGTGACGACGACCGCCGAGCACCGCCTGAACAGGCAGGAGAGCCAACTTCTAGTAGGACGGTGACGACGACCGCCGAGCACCGCCCGAACAGGCAGGGGAGACAACTTCTAGTAGGACGGTGATGACGACCGCCGAGCACCACCTGAACAGGCAGGGGAGCCAACTTCCAGTAGGACGGTGATGACGACCTCCGAGCACCACCTGAACAGGCAGGGGAGCCAACTTCCAGTAGGACGGTGATGACGACCTCCGAGCACCGCCTGACCAGGCAGGGGAGACAACTTCTAGTAGGACAGTGACGACGACCTCCCCCACCTGAACAGGCAGGGGAGCCAACTTCCAGTAGGACGGTGATGACAACCGCCGAGCACCACCTGAACAGGTGGGGGAGCCAAATTCTAGTAGGACGGTGACGACGACCTCCCCCACCTGAACAGACATGGGAGCCAACCTCTAGTAGGACGGTGATGACGACCGCCGAGCACCACCTGAACAGGTGGGGGAGCCAAGTTCTTGTAGGACGGTGACGACGACCGCCGAGCACCGCCCGAACAGGCAGGGGAGCCAACTTCTAGTAGGACGGTGACGACGACCGCCGAGCACCGCCCGAACAGGCAGGGGAGCCAACTTCTAGTAGGATGTTGATGACGACTGCCGAAACAGGCAGGGGAGCCAACTTCTAGTAGGACGGTGACGACAACCGCCGAGCACCGCCTGAACAGGCGGGGGAGCCAACTTCTAGTAGGACGGTGACGACGACCGCCGAGCACCGCCCGAACAAGCAGGGAAGCCAACATCTAGTAGGACGGTGACGACGACCGCCGAGCCCCGCCCGAACAGGCAGGGGAGCCAACGTCTAGTAGGACGGTGATGACGACTGCCGAAACAGGCAGGGGAGCCAACTTCTAGTAGACCGGTTACGACGACCGCCGAAACGGGCAGGGGAGCCAACTTCTAGTAGGACGGTGACGACGACCGCCGAGCACCGCCCGAACAGGCAGGGGAGCCAACTTCTAGTAGGACGGTGACGACGACCGCCGAGCACCGCCCGAACAGGCAGGGGAGCCAACTTCTAGTATGATGGTGACGACGACCGCCGAGCACCGCCCGAACAGGCAGGGGAGCCAACTTCTAGTATGATGGTGACGACGACCGCCGAGCACCGCCCGAACAGGCGGGGGAGCCAACTTCTAGTATGATGGTGACGACGACCGCCGAGCACCGCCCGAACAGGCGGGGGAGCCAACTTCTAGTAGGACGGTGACGACGACCGTCGAGCCCCGCCCGAACAGGAACAGGCAGGGGAGCCAACTTCTAGCAGGACGGTGATGAAGACCGCCGAGCACCGCCCGAACAGGCAGGGGAGCAAACGTCTAGTAGGACGGTGATGACGACTGCCGAAACAGGCAGGGGAGCCAACTTCTAGTAGACCGGTGACGACGTCCGCCGAAACGGGCAGGGGAGCCAACTTCTAGTAGGATGGTGACAACGACCGCCGAGCACCGCCCGAACAGGCAGGGGAGCCAACTGCTAGTAGGACGGTGATGACGACCTCCGAGCACCACCCGAACAGGAAGAGGAGCCAACTTCTAGTAGGACGGTGACGACGACCACCGAGCACCGCCCGAACAGGCAGGGGAGCCAACTTCTAGTAGGACGGTGACGACGACCGCCGATCACCGCCCGAACAGGCAGGGGAGCCAACTTCGGCGGAAGTCGTGACAATATGTATAAGTTGAAAGTGGAAGCCTAAGTTTTGTTGTTCCTTAGTTTACTCCAATTAGGGTAGGGGTAGTGGAAAGTAATAACGTAAAATATATTTACAAAAGAAATAGGTACAGTACCGGTCAAAAGTTTGGACACACCTACAAATGACCATTCAATTTTTTGGAGGGACTATTTTCTACGTTCTAGAATAATAGTGAAGATATCAAAACTATGAAATAACACATATGTAATCAGGTAGTAACCAAAAAAGTGTTGAACAAATCCAAATGTATTTTATATTTGAAAATCTTCAAAGAAGTCACCCTTTGCCTTAATGACAGCTTTGCACACTCTTGGTTTTCTCTCAACCAGCTTCATGAGGTAGGCACCTGGAATGCATTTCAATTAACAGGTGTGCCTTGTTAAAAGTTAATTTGTGGAATTTTCTTCCTTCTTAATGCGTTTGAGCCAATCACTTGTGTTGTGACAAGGTAGGGGTGGTATACAGAAGATAGCCCTATTTGGTAAAAGACCAAGTCCATATTATTGTAAGAACAACTCAAATAAGCAAAGAGAAACAACAGTCCATCATTACTTTGCTACATGAAGGTCAATCCGGAAGATTTCAAGAACTTTTAAAGTTTCTTCAAGTGCAGTCCCAAAAATCATCAAGCGCTATGATGAAGCTGGCTCTCATGAAACTGGCTCTCATGAATGTGGCTCTCTTCCTTTCCACAGGAAAGACCCAGAGTTACCTCTGCTGCAAAGGATAAGCTCATTAGAGTTAACTGTACCTCAGATTGCAGCCCAAATAAATGCTTCACGGAGTTCAAGTAACAGACACATCTCAACATCAACTGCTCAGAGGAGACTGTGAATCAGGCCTTCATGGTCAAGATGCTGCAAAGAAACCATTACTAAATGACACCAATAAGAAAAAAGGACATGCTTGGGCCAAGAAACACAAGCAATGGACATCAGACCAGTGGAAATCTGTCCTTTGTTCTGATGAATCCAAATTTGAGATTTTTGGTTTCAACCGCAGTGTCTTTGTGAGACGCTGAGTAGGTGAGCGGATGGTCTCCATATGTATGGTTCTCACAATGAAGCATGGACGAGGAGGTGTGATGATGTGGGTGTGCTTTGCTCGTGACACTGTCTATGATTAATTTAGAATTCAAGCACAGTTAACCAGCCTGGCTACCACAGCATTCTGCATCGATAAGCCATCCCATCAAGTTTGGGCTTAGTGGGACTATCCTTTGTTTTTCAACAGGACAATGACCCAAGACACCTCCAGGGTGTGTAAGGGCTGTTTGACCAAGAAGTAGAGCGATGGAGTGCTGCGTCAGATGACCTGGCCTTCACAATCATATGACCTCAAGCCAATTTAAATGGTTTGAGTTGGACCGCATAGTGAAGGAAATGCAGCCAACAAGTGCTCAGCATATGTGGGAAATCCTTCAAGATTATTGGAAAAGCATTCCAGGTGAAGCTGGTTGAGAGAATGCTAAGAGTGTGCAACTCTGTCATCAAAGCACAGGGTGGCTACTTTGAAGAATCTCAAATATAAAAAACATTTTGATTTGTTGAACACTTTTTTTTGGTTACTACTTGATTCTACTATATGTGTTATTTAATAATTTTGATATCTTCACTATTATTCTACAATTCATAAAAATAAAGAAAAACCCTTGAATGAGTAGGTGTGTCCAAACTGTTGACTGGTACTGTGCCTATGTGCCTGAATTCAGGCCAGTTAGGAGCCAGCTGGGAGGAGAATAAATTCAGGCCAGTTAGGAGCCAGCTGGGAGGAGAATGAATTCAGGCCAGTTAGGAGCCAGCTGGGAGGAGAATGAATTCAGGCCAGTTAGGAGCCAGCTGGGAGGAGAATGAATTCAGGCCAGTTAGGAGCCAGCTGGGAGGAGAATGAATTCAGGCCAGTTAGGAGCCAGCTGGGAGGAGAATGAATTCAGGCCAGTTAGGAGCCAGCTGGGAGGAGAATAAATTCAGGCCAGTTAGGAGCCAGCTGGGAGGAGAATGAATTCAGGCCAGTTAGGAGCCAGCTGGGAGGAGAATGAATTCAGGCCAGTTAGGAGCCAGCTGGGAGGAGAATGAATTCAGGCCAGTTAGGAGCCAGCTGGGAGGAGAATGAATTCAGGCCAGTTAGGAGCCAGCTGGGAGGAGAATGAATTCAGGCCAGTTAGGAGCCAGCTGGGAGGAGAATGAATTCAGGCCAGTTAGGAGCCAGCTGGGAGGAGAATGAATTCAGGCCAGTTAGGAGCCAGCTGGGAGGAGAATGAATTCAGGCCAGTTAGGAGCCAGCTGGGAGGAGAATTAATGCAGGCCAGTTAGGAGCCAGCTGGGAGGAGAATGAATTCAGGCCAGTTAGGAGCCAGCTGGGAGGAGAATGAATTCAGGCCAGTTAGGAGCCAGCTGGGAGGAGAATGAATTCAGGCCAGTTAGGAGCCAGCTGGGAGGAGAATGAATTCAGGCCAGTTAGGAGCCAGCTGGGAGGAGAATGAATTCAGGCCAGTTAGGAGCCAGCTGGGAGGAGAATGAATTCAGGCCAGTTAGGAGCCAGCTGGGAGGAGAATGAATTCAGGCCAGTTAGGAGCCAGCTGGGAGGAGAATGAATTCAGGCCAGTTAGGAGCCAGCTGGGAGGAGAATAAATTCAGGCCAGTTAGGAGCCAGCTGGGAGGAGAATGAATTCAGGCCAGTTAGGAGCCAGCTGGGAGGAGAATGAATTCAGGCCAGTTAGGAGCCAGCTGGGAGGAGAATGAATTCAGGCCAGTTA
Organism: Oncorhynchus masou masou; assembly: GCF_036934945.1. Lineage (NCBI taxonomy): Eukaryota > Metazoa > Chordata > Actinopteri > Salmoniformes > Salmonidae > Oncorhynchus > Oncorhynchus masou. Next base: position 89,652,025 of record NC_088220.1, on the reverse strand, counting down.
GGAGCCAGCTGGGAGGAGAATAAATTCAGGCCAGTTAGGAGCCAGCTGGGAGGAGAATGAATTCAGGCCAGTTAGGAGCCAGCTGGGAGGAGAATAAATTCAGGCCAGTTAGGAGCCAGCTGGGAGGAGAATGAATTCAGGCCAGTTAGGAGCCAGCTGGGAGGAGAATGAATTCAGGCCAGTTAGGAGCCAGCTGGGAGGAGAATGAATTCAGGCCAGTTAGGAGCCAGCTGGGAGGAGAATGAATTCAGGCCAGTTAGGAGCGAGCTGGGAGGAGAATGAATTCAGGCCAGATAGGAGCCAGCTGGGAGGAGAATGAATTCAGGCCAGTTAGGAGCCAGCTGGGAGGAGAATGAATTCAGGCCAGATAGGAGCCAGCTGGGAGGAGAATGAATTCAGGCCAGATAGGAGCGAGCTGGGGAGATAATGAATTCAGGCCAGTTAGGAGCGAGCTGGGAGGAGAATGAATTCAGGCCAGTTAGGAGCCAGCTGGGAGGAGAATAAATTCAGGCCAGATAGGAGCCAGCTGGGAGGAGAATGAATTCAGGCCAGTTAGGAGCGAGCTGGGAGGAGAATGAATTCAGGCCAGTTAGGAGCCAGCTGGGAGGAGAATGAATTCAGGCCAGTTAGGAGCGAGCTGGGGAGAGAATGAATTCAGGGCAGTTCGGAGCCAGCTGGGGAGAGAATGAATTCAGGGCAGTTCGGAGCCAGCTGGGGAGAGAATGAATTCTGGGCCGTTAGGAATCCGGTTGGGAGGATATTTCATTCAGGGAAGTTAGGAGGAGGCTGGGAGGAGAATGAATTCAGGCCAGTTAAAATTCTGCAGGATCGGTCTCCCCCTTGCAGGACGGTTGAGCTAACGTAGGTTAATGTCATTAACATAAGGTTGTAATTAACAAGAATATTTCAGTTCTACAAAGGAACTGTGTCTGGTGTGGCAGTCCCAGGCCCCCTGCCGCTGTCTCCTATGGACAACTGGGTAGAAGCTATGGTCTGAACTGTTTCTGGTGTGGCAGTCCCAGGCCCCCTGCCGCTGTCTCCTAGGGACAACTGGGTAGAAGCTATGATCTGAACTGTTTCTGGTGTGGCAGTCCCAGGCCCCCTGCCGCTGTCCCCTAGGGACAACTGGGTAGAAGCTATGGTCTGAAATGTTTCTGGTGTGGCAGTCCCAGGCCCCCTGCAGCTGTCCCCTAGGGACAACTGGGTAGAAGCTATGGTCTGAACCGTTTCTGGTGTGGCAGTCCCAGGCCCCCTGCCGCTGTCCCCTAGGGACAACTGGGTAGAAGCTATGATCTGAACTGTTTCTGGTGTGGCAGTCCCAGGCCCCCTGCCGCTGTCTCCTACGGACAACTGGGTAGAAGCTATGGTCTGAACCGTTTCTGGTGTGGCAGTCCCAGGCCCCCTGCCGCTGTCCCCTAGGGACAACTGGGTAGAAGCTATGATCTGAACTGTTTCTGGTGTGGCAGTCCCAGGCCCCTGCAGCTGTCTCCTAGGGACAACTGGGTAGAAGCTATGGTCTGAACTGTTTCTGGTGTGGCAGTCCCAGGCCCCCTGCCGCTGTCTCCAAGGGACAACTGGGTAGAAGCTATGGTCTGAACCGTTTCTGGTGTGGCAGTCCCAGGCCCCCTGCAGCTGTCTCCTAGGGACAACTGGGTAGAAGCTATGGTCTGAACTGTTTCTGGTGTGGCAGTCCCAGGCCCCCTGCCGCTGTCCCCTAGGGACAACTGGGTAGAAGCTATGGTCTGAACTGTTTCTGGTGTGGCAGTCCCAGGCCCCTGCAGCTGTCTCCTAGGGACAACTGGGTAGAAGCTATGGTCTGAACTGTTTCTGGTGTGGCAGTCCCAGGCCCCTGCCGCTGTCTCCTAGGGACAACTGGGTAGAAGCTATGGTCTGAACTGTTTCTGGTGTGGCAGTCCCAGGCCCCTGCCGCTGTCTCCTAGGGACAACTGGGTAGAAGCTATGGTCTGAACTGTTTCTGGTGTGGCAGTCCCAGGCCCCCTGCCGCTGTCTCCTAGGGACAACTGGGTAGAAGCTATGGTCTGAACTGTTTCTGGTGTGGCAGTCCCAGGCCCCCTGCCGCTGTCCCCTAGGGACAACTGGGTAGAAGCTATGGTCTGAACTGTTTCTGGTGTGGCAGTCCCAGGCCCCCTGCCGCTGTCCCCTAGGGACAACTGGGTAGAAGCTATGGTCTGAACTGTTTCTGGTGTGGCAGTCCCAGGCCCCCTGCCGCTGTCTCCTAGAGACAACTGGGTAGAAGCTATGGTCTGAACTGTTTCTGGTGTGGCAGTCCCAGGCCCCCTGCCGCTGTCCCCTAGGGACAACTGGGTAGAAGCTATGATCTGAACTGTTTCTGGTGTGGCAGTCCCAGGCCCCTGCAGCTGTCTCCTAGGGACAACTGGGTAGAAGCTATGGTCTGAACTGTTTCTGGTGTGGCAGTCCCAGGCCCCCTGCCGCTGTCTCCAAGGGACAACTGGGTAGAAGCTATGGTCTGAACCGTTTCTGGTGTGGCAGTCCCAGGCCCCCTGCAGCTGTCTCCTAGGGACAACTGGGTAGAAGCTATGGTCTGAACTGTTTCTGGTGTGGCAGTCCCAGGCCCCCTGCCGCTGTCCCCTAGGGACAACTGGGTAGAAGCTATGGTCTGAACTGTTTCTGGTGTGGCAGTCCCAGGCCCCTGCAGCTGTCTCCTAGGGACAACTGGGTAGAAGCTATGGTCTGAACTGTTTCTGGTGTGGCAGTCCCAGGCCCCTGCCGCTGTCTCCTAGGGACAACTGGGTAGAAGCTATGGTCTGAACTGTTTCTGGTGTGGCAGTCCCAGGCCCCTGCCGCTGTCTCCTAGGGACAACTGGGTAGAAGCTATGGTCTGAACTGTTTCTGGTGTGGCAGTCCCAGGCCCCCTGCCGCTGTCTCCTAGGGACAACTGGGTAGAAGCTATGGTCTGAACTGTTTCTGGTGTGGCAGTCCCAGGCCCCCTGCCGCTGTCCCCTAGGGACAACTGGGTAGAAGCTATGGTCTGAACTGTTTCTGGTGTGGCAGTCCCAGGCCCCCTGCCGCTGTCCCCTAGGGACAACTGGGTAGAAGCTATGGTCTGAACTGTTTCTGGTGTGGCAGTCCCAGGCCCCCTGCCGCTGTCCCCTAGGGACAACTGGGTAGAAGCTATGGTCTGAACTGTTTCTGGTGTGGCAGTCCCAGGCCCCCTGCCGCTGTCCCCTAGGGACAACTGGGTAGAAGATATGGTCTGAACTGTTTCTGGTGTGGCAGTCCCAGGCCCCCTGCCGCTGTCCCCTAGGGACAACTGGGTAGAAGCTATGGTCTGAACTGTTTCTGGTGTGGCAGTCCCAGGCCCACTGCCGCTGTCCCCTAGGGACAACTGGGTAGAAGCTATGGTCTGAACTGTTTCTGGTGTGGCAGTCCCAGGCCCCTGCAGCTGTCTCCTAGGGACAACTGGGTAGAAGCTATGGTCTGAACCGTTTCTGGTGTGGCAGTCCCAGGCCCCTGCCGCTGTCTCCTATGGACAACTGGGTAGAAGCTATGGTCTGAACTGTTTCTGGTGTGGCAGTCCCAGGCCCCTGCAGCTGTCTCCTAGGGACAACTGGGTAGAAGCTATGGTCTGAACCGTTTCTGGTGTGGCAGTCCCAGGCCCCCTGCCGCTGTCTCCTAGGGACAACTGGGTAGAAGCTATGGTCTGAACTGTTTCTGGTGTGGCAGTCCCAGGCCCCTGCCGCTGTCTCCTAGGGACAACTGGGTAGAAGCTATGGTCTGAACTGTTTCTGGTGTGGCAGTCCCAGGCCCCTGCAGCTGTCTCCTAGGGACAACTGGGTAGAAGCTATGGTCTGAACCGTTTCTGGTGTGGCAGTCCCAGGCCCCCTGCCGCTGTCTCCTAGGGACAACTGGGTAGAAGCTATGGTCTGAACTGTTTCTGGTGTGGCAGTCCCAGGCCCCCTGCCGCTGTCCCCTAGGGACAACTGGGTAGAAGCTATGGTCTGAACTGTTTCTGGTGTGGCAGTCCCAGGCCCCTGCAGCTGTCTCCTAGGGACAACTGGGTAGAAGCTATGGTCTGAACCGTTTCTCTGCATGTTATAGGTTTTCTCCTCTTCTCATTTTTTTTAAAAGAACGTTCATTAGTAAAGTAATTTGATTACTGTCTCATTCGCAGCATTTTACAACAGTTGTTAGGCGCATGGTTAATGACGGGTATCTTTTAAAACCGTGTTTGTTGTTGAATTATGGTGTGTTAATGTAGTCCAGTAGAGTTAAAAGAGAAGCCAGATCTTATAGTAGTAGCGTGAAGTACAGGACTGTCTAGCCTGCATCTGACTGTCCTGCATCTGTCTGGCCTGCCTCTTTCCTGCCTGCCTCTGTCTGGCCTGCCTCTTTCCTGCCTGCCTCTGTCTGGCCTGCCTCTGTCCTCATTGCCTCTGTCCTGCCTGCATCTGTCTGGCCTGCCTCAGTCTAATCTGCCAATGACATCTCTCTACCAATTACATTCTAAATGGCAATTTATCTCCGTTAATTGCCTTAATTAATATTCAATGGAACACCAGAAAGACTCCCACTTGATTTGTTCCAGTTTTAATGTAACATATCACGGCTGCTAATCAGACCATAAGATATGCATCTCCTTAATAACTCGTGTCTACTCCAGGCAACTTCACATTCCCACCCAAATCTCCACTGCAGCTGGATGGTGGGGATGAGATAAACATGTTGGGAGAATTTGAAGTAGCAGCACATTGAAACTAAAAGGAAATGTGATATTTGCCAGCCTCCCAAATATCTCCCTACCCCCTATATAGTACACTACTTTTGACCAGATCTGTATGGATTCTACATCCAAGATAGAAATATTGCGGACGCTAAAATAATTGAATACTGTTATCCAGGCAGTTGTATTGATCAGGCAACAATACTTATTGTTAACTGTATTCCTATTCTCATCTGTATTTGCATTCTCATCCGTACTCTTATTCTCACCCGTATTTTCATTCTCATCCGTATTTCTTTAAATTGCGCTGTCGGTTGGGGGTTTGTAAGTAATCATTTCACTGTCAGGTGAATATACCTGTTGCATTCGGAGCATGTGACTAATACAATTTAATTTGATTTGAAAACTTCTTGCTAATAATGCAAGTACAATACATGGATTCTGTGGTCTAGTGGATTCTGTGGATTCTGTGGTCTAGTGGATTCTGTGGATTCTGTGGTCTAGTGGATTCTGTGGATTCTGTGGTCTAGTGGATTCTGTGGATTCTGTGGCCTAGTAGATTCTGTGGTCTAGTGGATTCTGTGGTCTAGTGGATTCTGTGGATTCTGTGGCCTAGTAGATTCTGTGGTCTAGTGGATTCTGTGGCCTAGTGGATTCTGTGGTCTAGTGGATTCTGTGGATTCTGTGGCTTAGTAGATTCTGTGGCCTAGTGGATTCTGTGGTCTAGTGGATTCTGTGGATTCTGTGGTCTAGTGGATGTTGTGGTCTAGTGGATTCTGTGGTCTAGTGGATTCTGTGGTCTAGTGGATTCTGTGGTCTAGTGGATGTTGTGGTCTAGTGGATGTTGTGGTCTAGTGGATTATGTGGCCTAGTGGATTCTGTGGTCTAGTGGATTCTGTGGCCTAGTGGATTCTGTGGATTCTGTGGCCTAGTAGATTCTGTGGCCTAGTAGATTCTGTGGCCTAGTGGATTCTGTGGATTTTGTGGCCTAGTAGATTCTGTGGCCTAGTGGATTCTGTGGCCTAGTGGATTCTGTGGCCTAGTGGATTCTGTGGCCTAGTGGATTCTGTGGCCTAGTGGATTCTGTGGTCTAGTAGATTCTGTGGCCTAGTAGATTCTGTGGCCTAGTGGATTCTGTGGCCTAGTGGATTCTGTGGTCTAGTGGATTCTGTGGCCTAGTGGATTCTGTGGTCTAGTGGATTCTGTGGATTCTGTGGCCTGGTAGATTCTGTGGTCTAGTGGATTCTGTGGACTCTGTGGTCTAGTGGATTCTGTGGATTCTGTGGCCTAGTAGATTCTGTGGCCTAGTAGATTCTGTGGCCTAGTAGATTCTGTGGTCTAGTGGATTCTGTGGCCTAGTGGATTCTGTGGTCTAGTGGATTCTGTGGATTCTGTGGTCTAGTAGATGTTGTGGTCTAGTGGATTCTGTGGTCTAGTGGATTCTGTGGCCTAGTGGATTCTGTGGATTCTGTGGCCTAGTAGATTCTGTGGCCTAGTAGATTCTGTGGCCTAGTGGATTCTGTGGATTATGTCGCCTAGTAGATTCTGTGGCCTAGTGGATTCTGTGGCCTCGTGGATTCTGTGGCCTAGTGGATTCTGTGGCCTAGTGGATTCTGTGGCCTAGTGGATTCTGTGGCCTAGAGGATTCTGTGGTCTAGTAGATTCTGTGGTCTAGTGGATTCTGTGGATTCTGTGGCCAGGTAGATTCTGTGGTCTAGTGGATTCTGTGGCCTAGTGGATTCTGTGGCCTAGTGGATTCTGTGGTCTAGTGGATTCTGTGGATTCTGTGGCCTAGTAGATTCTGTGGTCTAGTGGATTCTGTGGCCTAGTGGATTCTGTGGTCTAGTGGATTCTGTGGATTCTGTGGCCTAGTAGATTCTGTGGTCTAGTGGATTCTGTGACCTAGTGGATTCTGTGGTCTAGTGGATTCTGTGGCCTAGTGGATTCTGTGGATTCTGTGGCCTAGTAGATTCTGTGGCCTAGTGGATTCTGTGGATTCTGTGGCCTAGTAGATTCTGTGGCCTAGTGGATTCTGTGGCCTAGTGGATTCTGTGGCCTAGTGGATTCTGTGGCCTAGTGGATTCTGTGGCCTAGTGGATTCTGTGGCCTAGTGGATTCTGTGGTCTAGTAGATTCTGTGGCCTAGTAGATTCTGTGGCCTAGTGGATTCTGTGGCCTAGTGGATTCTGTGGTCTAGTGGATTCTGTGGCCTAGTGGATTCTGTGGTCTAGTGGATTATGTGGATTCTGTGGCCTAGTAGATTCTGTGGTCTAGTGGATTCTGTGGATTCTGTGGTCTAGTGGATTCTGTGGATTCTGTGGCCTAGTAGATTCTGTGGCCTAGTAGATTCTGTGGCCTAGTAGATTCTGTGGTCTAGTGGATTCTGTGGCCTAGTGGATTCTGTGGTCTAGTGCATTCTGTGGATTCTGTGGTCTAGTGGATGTTGTGGTCTAGTGGATTCTGTGGTCTAGTGGATTCTGTGGCCTAGTGGATTCTGTGGATTCTGTGGCCTAGTAGATTCTGTGGCCTAGTAGATTCTGTGGCCTAGTGGATTCTGTGGATTCTGTGGCCTAGTAGATTCTGTGGCCTAGTGGATTCTGTGGCCTAGTGGATTCTGTGGCCTAGTGGATTCTGTGGCCTAGTGGATTCTGTGGCCTAGTGGATTCTGTGGCCTAGTGGATTCTTTGGTCTAGTAGATTCTGTGGCCTAGTAGATTCTGTGGCCTAGTGGATTCTGTGGCCTAGTGGATTCTGTGGTCTAGTGGATTCTGTGGCCTAGTGGATTCTGTGATCTAGTGGATTCTGTGGATTCTGTGGTCTAGTGGATTCTGTGGATTCTGTGGTCTAGTGGATTCTGTGGATTCTGTGGCCTGGTAGATTCTGTGGTCTAGTGGATTCTGTGGACTCTGTGGTCTAGTGGATTCTGTGGATTCTGTGGCCTAGTAGATTCTGTGGCCTAGTAGATTCTGTGGCCTAGTAGATTCTGTGGTCTAGTGGATTCTGTGGCCTAGTGGATTCTGTGGTCTAGTGGATTCTGTGGATTCTGTGGTCTAGTAGATGTTGTGGTCTAGTGGATTCTGTGGTCTAGTGGATTCTGTGGCCTAGTGGATTCTGTGGATTCTGTGGCCTAGTAGATTCTGTGGCCTAGTAGATTCTGTGGCCTAGTGGATTCTGTGGATTATGTCGCCTAGTAGATTATGTGGCCTAGTGGATTCTGTGGCCTCGTGGATTATGTGGCCTAGTGGATTCTGTGGCCTAGTGGATTCTGTGGCCTAGTGGATTCTGTGGCCTAGAGGATTCTGTGGTCTAGTAGATTCTGTGGTCTAGTGGATTCTGTGGATTCTGTGGCCAGGTAGATTCTGTGGTCTAGTGGATTCTGTGGCCTAGTGGATTCTGTGGCCTAGTGGATTCTGTGGTCTAGTGGATTCTGTGGATTCTGTGGCCTAGTAGATTCTGTGGTCTAGTGGATTCTGTGGCCTAGTGGATTCTGTGGTCTAGTGGATTCTGTGGATTCTGTGGCCTAGTAGATTCTGTGGTCTAGTGGATTCTGTGACCTAGTGGATTCTGTGGTCTAGTGGATTCTGTGGCCTAGTGGATTCTGTGGATTCTGTGGCCTAGTAGATTCTGTGGCCTAGTGGATTCTGTGGATTCTGTGGCCTAGTAGATTCTGTGGCCTAGTGGATTCTGTGGCCTAGTGGATTCTGTGGCCTAGTGGATTCTGTGGCCTAGTGGATTCTGTGGCCTAGTGGATTCTGTGGCCTAGTGGATTCTGTGGTCTAGTAGATTCTGTGGCCTAGTAGATTCTGTGGCCTAGTGGATTCTGTGGCCTAGTGGATTCTGTGGTCTAGTGGATTCTGTGGCCTAGTGGATTCTGTGGTCTAGTGGATTATGTGGATTCTGTGGCCTAGTAGATTCTGTGGTCTAGTGGATTCTGTGGATTCTGTGGTCTAGTGGATTCTGTGGATTCTGTGGCCTAGTAGATTCTGTGGCCTAGTAGATTCTGTGGCCTAGTAGATTCTGTGGTCTAGTGGATTCTGTGGCCTAGTGGATTCTGTGGTCTAGTAGATTCTGTGGATTCTGTGGTCTAGTGGATGTTGTGGTCTAGTGGATTCTGTGGTCTAGTGGATTCTGTGGTCTAGTGGATTCTGTGGATTCTGTGGTCTAGTGGATTCTGTGGATTCTGTGACCTAGTGGATTCTGTGGATTCTGTGGTCTAGTAGATTCTGTGGTCTCGTGGATTCCGTGGCCTAGTGGATTCTGTGGCCTAGTGGATTATGTGGTCTAGTGGATTCTGTGGTCTAGTGGATTCTGTGGTCTAGTGGATTCTTTGGTCTAGTAGATTCTGTGGCCTAGTAGATTCTGTGGCCTAGTGGATTCTGTGGCCTAGTGGATTCTGTGGTCTAGTGGATTCTGTGGCCTAGTGGATTCTGTGATCTAGTGGATTCTGTGGATTCTGTGGTCTAGTGGATTCTGTGGATTCTGTGGTCTAGTGGATTCTGTGGCCTAGTGGATTCTGTGGTCTAGTGGATTCTGTGGATTCTGTGGTCTAGTGGATTCTGTGGATTCTGTGGTCTAGTGGATTCTGTGGATTCTGTGGTCTAGTGGATTCTGTGGATTCTGTGGTCTAGTAGATTCTGTGGTCTAGTGGATTCTGTGGTCTAGTGGATTCTGTGGTCTAGTGGATTCTGTGGATTCTGTGGTCTAGTAGATGTTGTGGTCTAGTGGATTCTGTGGTCTAGTGGATTCTGTGGTCTAGTGGATTCTGTGGTCTAGTGGATGTTGTGGTCTAGTGGATGTTGTGGTCTAGTGGATTCTGTGGCCTAGTGGATTCTGTGGTCTAGTGGATTCTGTGGACTAGTAGATTCTGTGGCCTAGTGGATTCTGTGGATTCTGTGGCCTGGTAGATTCTGTGGCCTAGTGGATTCTGTGGCCTAGTGGATTCTGTGGCCTAGTGGATTCTGTGGCCTAGTGGATTCTGTGGCCTAGTGGATTCTGTGGCCTAGTGGATTCTGTGGCCTAGTGGATTATGTGGTCTAGTAGATTCTTTGGCCTAGTAGATTCAGTGGCCTAGTGGATTCTGTGGCCTAGTGGATTCTGTGGTCTAGTGGATTCTGTGGATTCTGTGGTCTAGTGGATTCTGTGGATTCTGTGGCCTAGTAGATTCTGTGGTCTAGTGGATTCTGTGGCCTAGTTGATTCTGTGGTCTAGTGGATTCTGTGGATTCTGTGGTCTAGTGGATGTTGTGGTCTAGTGGATTCTGTGGTCTAGTGGATTCTGTGGCCTAGTGGATTCTGTGGATTCTGTGGCCTAGTAGATTCTGTGGCCTAGTAGATTCTGTGGCCTAGTGGATTCTGTGGATTCTGTGGTCTAGTGGATTCTGTGGTCTAGTGGATTCTGTGGCCTAGTGGATTCTGTGGTCTAGTGGATTCTGTAGATTATGTGGTCTAGTGGATTCTGTGGCCTAGTGGATTTAGTGTTCTAGTGGATTATGTGGCCTAATGGAATATGTGGCCTAGTGGATTATGTGGCCTAGTGGATTATGTGGCCTAGTGGATTTAGTGTTCTAGTGGATTTAGTGTTCTAGTGGATTATGTGGCCTAGTGGATTCTGTGTTCTAGTGGATTCTGTGGCCTAGTGGATTCTGTGGCCTAGTGGATTTAGTGTTCTAGTGGATTCTGTGGCCTAGTGGATTTAGTGTTCTAGTGGATTCTGTGGCCTAGTGGATACTGTGGCCTAGTGGATTATGTGGCCTAGTGGATTTAGTGTTCTAGTGGATTCTGTGGCCTAGTGGATTTAGCATTCTAGTGCATTCTGTGGCCTAGTGGATTCTGTGGCCTAGTGGATTTAGTGTTCTAGTGGATTATGTTGCCTAGTGGATTCTGTGTTCTAGTGGATTATGTGCCCTATTGGATTTAGTGTTCTAGTGGATTATGTGGCCAAGTGGATTCTGTGGCCTAGTTGATTATGTGGCCTAGTGGATTATGTGGCCTAGTGGATTATGTGGCCTAGTGAATTATGTGGCCTAGTGGATTCTGTGGATTCTGTGGTCTAGTGGATGTTGTGGTCTAGTGGATTTAGTGTTCTAGTGGATTCTGTGGCCTAGTGGATTCTGTGGCCTAGTGGATTCTGTGGCCTAGTGGATTTAGTGTTCTAGTGGATTCTGGGGCCTTGTGGATTCTGTGGCCTTGTGGATTATGTGGCCTAGTGGATTCTGTGGCCTAGTGGATTCTGTGGCCTAGTGGATTCTGTGGCCTAGTGGATTCTGTGGCCTAGTGGATTTAGTGTTCTAGTGGATTATGTGGCCTAGTGGATTATGTGGCCTAGTGGATTCTGTGGCCTAGTGGATTCTGTGTTCTAGTGGATTATGTGGCCTAGTGGATTATGTTGCCTAGTGGATTCTGTGGCCTAGTGGATTTAGTGTTCTAGTGGATTATGTGGCCTAGTGGATTCTGTGTTCTAGTGGATTATGTGGCCTAGTGGATTCTGTGGCCTAGTGGATTTAGTGTTCTAGTGGATTCTGTGGCCTAGTGGATTTAGTGTTCTAGTGGATTCTGTGGCCTAGTGGATACTGTGGCCTAGTGGATTATGTGGCCTAGTGGATTTAGTGTTCTAGTGGATTCTGTGGCCTAGTGGATTTAGCGTTCTAGTGCATTCTGTGGCCAAGTGGATTCTGTGGCCTAGTTGATTATGTGGCCTAGTGGATTATGTGGCCTAGTGGATTATGTGGCCTAGTGAATTATGTGGCCTAGTGGATTCTGTGGATTCTGTGGTCTAGTGGATGTTGTGGTCTAGTGGATTTAGTGTTCTAGTGGATTCTGTGGCCTAGTGGATTCTGTGGCCTAGTGGATTCTGTGGCCTAGTGGATTTAGTGTTCTAGTGGATTCTGGGGCCTTGTGGATTCTGTGGCCTTGTGGATTATGTGGCCTAGTGGATTCTGTGGCCTAGTGGATTTAGTGTTCTAGTGGATTCTGTGGCCTAGTGGATTCTGTGGCCTAGTGGATTCTGTGGCCTAGTGGATTCTGTGGCCTAGTGGATTATGTGGCCTAGTGGATTTGGTGTTCTAATGGATTTAGTGTTCTAGTGGATTCTGTGGCCTAGTGTATTATGTGGCCTAGTGGATTTAGTGTTCTAGTGGATTCTGTGGCCTAGTGGATTCTGTGTTCTAGTGGATTCTGTGGCCTAGTGGATCCTGTGTTCTAGTGGATCCTGTGGCCTAGTGGATTCTGTGGCCTAGTGGATTTAGTGTTCTAGTGGATTATGTGGCCTAGTGGATTATGTGGCCTAGTGGATTCTGTGGCCTAGTGGATTCTGTGTTCTAGTGGATTATGTGGCCTAGTGGATTATGTTGCCTGGTGGATTATGTGGCCTAGTGGATTCTGTGGCCTAATGGATTCTGTGTTCTAGTGGATTCTGTGGCCTAGTGGATTATGTGGCCTAGTGGATTCTGTGTTCTAGTGGATTCTGTGGCCTAGTGGATTCTGTGGCCTAGTGGATTCTGTGGCCTAGTGGATACTGTGGCCTAGTGGATTATGTGGCCTAGTGGATTTAGTGTTCTAGTGGATTCTGTGGCCTAGTGGATTTAGCGTTCTAGTGCATTCTGTGGCCTAGTGGATTCTGTGGCCTAGTGGATTTAGTGTTCTAGTGGATTATGTGGCCTAGTGGATTCTGTGTTCTAGTGGATTATGTGGCCTATTGGATTTAGTGTTCTAGTGGATTATGTGGCCAAGTGGATTCTGTGGCCTAGTTGATTATGTGGCCTAGTGGATTATGTGGCCTAGTGGATTATGTGGCCTAGTGAATTATGTGGCCTAGTGGATTCTGTGGATTCTGTGGTCTAGTGGATGTTGTTGTCTAGTGGATTTAGTGTTCTAGTGGATTCTGTGGCCTAGTGGATTCTGTGGCCTAGTGGATTCTGTGGCCTAGTGGATTTAGTGTTCTAGTGGATTCTGGGGCCTTGTGGATTCTGTGGCCTTGTGGATTATGTGGCCTAGTGGATTGTGTGGCCTAGTGGATTTAGTGTTCTAGTGGATTCTGTGGCCTAGTGGATTCTGTGGCCTAGTGGATTCTGTGGCCTAGTGGATTATGTGGCCTAGTGGATTATGTGGCCTAGTGGATTCTGTGGCCTAGTGGATTCTGTGGCCTAGTGGATTCTGTGGCCTAGTGGATTATGTGGCCTAGTGGATTTGGTGTTCTAATGGATTTAGTGTTCTAGTGGATTCTGTGGCCTAGTGTATTATGTGGCCTAGTGGATTTAGTGTTCTAGTGGATTCTGTGGCCTAGTGGATTCTGTGTTCTAGTGGATTCTGTGGCCTAGTGGATCCTGTGTTCTAGTGGATCCTGTGGCCTAGTGGATTCTGTGGCCTAGTGGATTTAGTGTTCTAGTGGATTATGTGGCCTAGTGGATTATGTGTTCTAGTGGATTATGTGGCCTAGTGGATTATGTTGCCTGGTGGATTATGTGGCCTAGTGGATTCTGTGGCCTAATGGATTCTGTGTTCTAGTGGATTCTGTGGCCTAGTGGATTATGTGGCCTAGTGGATTCTGTGTTCTAGTGGATTCTGTGGCCTAGTGGATTCTGTGGCCTAGTGGATTCTGTGGCCTAGTGGATTCTGTGGCCTAGTGGATTCTGTGGCCTAGTGGATTCTGTGGATTCTGTGGCCTAGTGGATTCTGTGACCTAGTGGATTCTGTGGATTATGTGGCCTAGTGGATTCTGTGGCCTAGTGGATTCTGTGGATTCTGTGACCTAGTGGATTCTGTGACCTAGTGGATTCTGTGGATTCTGTGACCTAGTGGATTCTGTGGCCTAGTGGTCTAAGCCGCTGCCTCTGGAACACGTACTATTGCATCATGAGTTTGAATCCAGACCACTGCTATTTCAGAATGTTGTCCTCCTCTCTTTCCTTTTGGTCCTTTCCCATCCGGTACACATGAATAATATGTGAGGAGTGGGACTGCACCACTCCGTAAGAGTTGACCAGCCGAGCCATGCTTCTGTGTTCTCTGGTGAAGCATTAGATGAAGTGCCCATTCCAGCTCACCCACCAGGCTTGCGCGGTGCAGGCCGGGCAGTGAGACCATCAATTGTGGAGCAGCTGGAAGAAGGCTCTGGGGACAGTGTGATAAAAATCCTGGATTGGAACTGTCAAGAGCTACAAGACCTAAGAATTCCACTCTGGGGTTTAGTCTCAGCTAACATTATATTCCCTATTCCTTATACAGTACACTACTTCTGACCAGGGTCTATAGCGTAGTACACTACTTCTGAACAGGGTCCATAGCGTAGGACAATACGTTAGACCAGAGCCTATAGCAGTAGTGCACTACTTTAGACCAGGGCCCATAGGGGTAGTGCACTGCTTTTGACCAGGGCCCATTGCAGTAGTGCACTACTTTAGACCAGGGCCCATAGGGGTAGTGCACTGCTTTTGACCAGGGCCCATTGCAGTAGTGCACTACTTTAGACCAGGGCCCATAGGGGTAGTGCACTGCTTTTGACCAGGGCCCATTGCAGTAGTGCACTACTTTACACCAGGGTCCATAGGGGTAGTGCACTACTTTAGACCAGGACCCATAGGGGTAGTCCACTAGTTTAGACCAGGGTCCATAGGGGTAGTCCACTAGTTTAGACCAGGGTCCATAGGGGTAGTGCACTACTTTAGACCAGGGCCCATAGGGGTAGTCCACTAGTTTAGACCAGGGTCCATAGGGGTAGTGCACTGCTTTTGACCAGGGCCCATTGCAGTAGTGCACTACTTTAGACCAGGGTCCATAGGGGTAGTGCACTACTTTAGACCAGGACCCATAGGGGTAGTCCACTAGTTTAGACCAGGGTCCATAGGGGTAGTGCACTACTTTAGACCAGGGTCCATAGGGGTAGTCCACTAGTTTAGACCAGGGCACATAGGGGTAGTCCACTAGTTTAGACCAGGGTCAATAGGGGTAGTGCACTACTTTAGACCAGGGCCCATAGGGGTAGTCCACTAGTTTAGACCAGGGTCCATAGGGGTAGTCCACTAGTTTAGACCAGGGTCCATAGGGGTAGTCCACTAGTTTAGACCAGGGTCCATAGGGGTAGTCCACTAGTTTAGACCAGGGTCCATAGGGGTAGTCCACTACTTTAGACCAGGACCCATAGGGGTAGTACACTAGTTTAGACCATGGTCCATAGGGGTAGTCCACTACTTTAGACCAGGACCCATAGGGGTAGTCCACTAGTTTAGACCAGGGTCCATAGGGGTAGTGCACTACTTTAGACCAGGGTCCATAGAGGTAGTCCACTAGTTTAGACCAGGGCCCATAGGGGTAGTCCACTAGTTTAGACCAGGGTCCATAGGGGTAGTCCACTAGTTTAGACCAGGGTCCATAGGGGTAGTCCACTAGTTTAGACCAGGGTCCATAGGGGTAGTCCACTAGTTTAGACCAGGGTCCATAGGGGTAGTCCACTACTTTAGACCAGGACCCATAGGGGTAGTACACTAGTTTAGACCATGGTCCATAGGGGTAGTCCACTACTTTAGACCAGGGCCCATAGGGGTAGTCCACTACTTTAGACCAGGACCCATAGGGGTAGTCCACTAGTTTAGACCAGGGTCCATAGGGGTAGTGCACTACTTTAGACCAGGGTCCATAGAGGTAGTCCACTAGTTTAGACCAGGGCCCATAGGGGTAGTCCACTAGTTTAGACCATGGTCCATAGGTGTAGTCCACTAGTTTAGACCAGGGTCCATAGGGGTAGTCCACTAGTTTAGACCAGGGTCCATAGGGGTAGTGCACTACTTTAGACCAGGGTCCATAGGGGTAGTCCACTAGTTTAGACCAGGGCCCATAGGGGTAGTCCACTAGTTTAGACCAGGGTCCATAGGGGTAGTGCACTACTTTAGACCAGGGCCCATAGGGGTAGTCCACTAGTTTAGACCAGGGTCCATAGGGGTAGTCCACTAGTTTAGACCAGGGTCCATAGGGGTAGTCCACTAGTTTAGACCAGGGTCCATAGGGGTAGTCCACTAGTTTAGACCAGGGTCCATAGGGGTAGTCCACTAGTTTAGACCATGGTCCATAGGGGTAGTCCACTACTTTAGACCAGGGCCCATAGGGGTAGTCCACTACTTTAGACCAGGACACATAGGGGTAGTCCACTAGTTTAGACCAGGGTCCATAGGGGTAGTCCACTAGTTTAGACCAGGCTCCATAGGGGTAGTCCACTAGTTTAGACCAGGGTCAATAGGGGTAGTCCACTAGTTTAGACCAGGGTCCATAGGGGTAGTCCACTAGTTTAGACCAGGGTCCATAGGGGTAGTCCACTAGTTTAGACCAGGGCCCATAGGGGTAGTCCACTAGTTTAGACCAGGGTCCATAGGGGTAGTGCACTACTTTAGACCAGGGTCCATAGGGGTAGTCCACTAGTTTAGACCAGGGCCCATAGGGGTAGTCCACTACTTTAGACCAGGGTCCATAGGGGTAGTCCACTACTTCAGACCAGGACCGATAGGGGTAGTACACTAGTTTAGACCATGGTCCATAGGGGTAGTCCACTACTTTAGACCAGGGCCCATAGGGGTAGTCCACTACTTTAGACCAGGACACATAGGGGTAGTCCACTAGTTTAGACCAGGGTCCACAGGGATAGTCCACTACTTTAGACAAGGGTCCATAGGGGTAGTGCACTACTTTAGACCAGGGTCCATAGGGGTAGTGCACTACTTTAGACCAGGGTCCATAGGGGTAGTCCACTAGTTTAGACCAGGGCCCATAGGGGTAGTCCACTAGTTTAGACCAGGGTCCATAGGGGTAGTCCACTAGTTTAGACCAGGGTCCATAGGGGTAGTCCACTAGTTTAGACCAGGGTCCATAGGGGTAGTCCACTAGTTTAGACCAGGGTCCATAGGGGTAGTACACTAGTTTAGACCAGGGTCCATAGGGGTAGTCCACTAGTTTAGACCAGGCTCCATAGGGGTAGTCCACTAGTTTAGACCAGGGTCAATAGGGGTAGTCTACTATTTTAGACCAGGGTCCATAGGGGTAGTGCACTAGTTTAGACCAGGACCCATAGGGGTAGTACACTAGTTTAGACCAGGGTCCATAGGGGTAGTCCACTAGTTTAGACCAGGCTCCATAGGGGTAGTCCACTAGTTTAGACCAGGGTCAATAGGGGTAGTGCACTACTTTAGACCAGGGTCCATAGGGGTAGTCCACTACTTTAGACCAGGGCCCGTAGGGGTAGTGCACTGCTTTAGACCAGGGCCCATAGGGGTAGTCCACTAGTTTAGACCAGAACTCATAAGGGTAGTCCACTAGTTTAGACCAGGGTCCATAGGGGTAGTCCACTAGTTTAGACCAGGGTCCATAGGGGTAGTCCACTAGTTTAGACCAGGGCCCATAGGGGTAGTCCACTACTTTAGACCAGGACACATAGGGGTAGTCCACTACTTTAGATCAGGGTCCATAGGGGTAGTGCACTAGTTTAGACCAGGGTCCATAGGGGTAGTCCACTAGTTTAGACCAGGGTCCATAGGGGTAGTCCACTAGTTTAGACCAGGGCCCATAGGGGTAGTCCACTACTTTAGACCAGGACACATAGGGGTAGTCCACTACTTTAGATCAGGGTCCATAGGGGTAGTGCACTACTTTAGACCAGGGCCCATAGGGGTAGTCCACTAGTTTAGACCAGGGTCCATAGGGGTAGTCCACTAGTTTAGACCATGGTCCATAGGGGTAGTCCACTACTTTAGACCAGGACCCATAGGGCTAGTCCACTAGTTTAGACCATGGTCCATAGGGGTAGTCCACTACTTTAGACCAGGACCCATAGGGGTAGTGCACTACTTTAGACCAGGACCCATAGGGGTAGTCCACTAGTTTAGACCAGGGTCCATAGGGGTAGTCCACTACTTTAGACCAGGGCCCATAGGGGTAGTCCACTAGTTTAGACCATGGTCCATAGGGGTAGTCCACTACTTTAGACCAGGGCCCATAGGGGTAGTCCACTACTTTAGACCAGGACCCATAGGGGTAGTACACTAGTTTAGACCATGGTCCATAGGGGTAGTCCACTACTTTAGACCAGGACCCATAGGGGTAGTCCACTAGTTTAGACCAGGGTCCATAGGGGTAGTGCACTACTATAGACTAGGGTCCATAGAGGTAGTCCACTAGTTTAGACCAGGGCCCATAGGGGTAGTCCACTAGTTTAGACCAGGGTCCATAGGGGTAGTCCACTAGTTTAGACCAGGGTCCATAGGGGTAGTCCACTAGTTTAGACCAGGGTCCATAGGGGTAGTCCACTACTTTAGACCAGGACCCATAGGGGTAGTACACTAGTTTAGACCATGGTCCATAGGGGTAGTCCACTACTTTAGACCAGGGCCCATAGGGGTAGTCCACTACTTTAGACCAGGACCCATAGGGGTAGTCCACTAGTTTAGACCAGGGTCCATAGGGGTAGTGCACTACTTTAGACCAGGGTCCATAGGGGTAGTCCACTAGTTTAGACAAGGGCCCATAGGGGTAGTCCACTAGTTTAGACCAGGGTCCATAGGGGTAGTGCACTACTTTAGACCAGGGCCCATAGGGGTAGTCCACTAGTTTAGACCAGGGTCCATAGGGGTAGTCCACTAGTTTAGACCAGGACCCATAGGGGTAGTCCACTAGTTTAGACCAGGGTCCATAGTGGTAGTCCACTAGTTTAGACCAGGGTCCATAGGGGTAGTCCACTAGTTTAGACCAGGGTCCATAGGGGTAGTCCACTAGTTTAGACCAGGGTCCATAGGGGTAGTCCACTACTTTAGACCAGGACCCATAGGGGTAGTACACTAGTTTAGACCATGGTCCATAGGGGTAGTCCACTACTTTAGACATGGGCCCATAGGGGTAGTCCACTACTTTAGACCAGGACACATAGGGGTAGTCCACTAGTTTAGACCAGGGTCCATAGGGGTAGTCCACTAGTTTAGACCAGGCTCCATAGGGGTAGTCCACTAGTTTAGACCAGGGTCAATAGGGTAGTCCACTAGTTTAGACCAGGGTCCATAGGGGTAGTCCACTAGTTTAGACCAGGGTCCATAGGGGTAGTCCACTAGTTTAGACCAGGGTCCATAGGGGTAGTCCACTAGTTTAGACCAGGGCCCATAGGGGTAGTCCACTAGTTTAGACCAGGGTCCATAGGGGTAGTGCACTACTTTAGACCAGGGTCCATAGGGGTAGTCCACTAGTTTAGACCAGGGCCCATAGGGGTAGTCCACTACTTTAGACCAGGGTCCATAGGGGTAGTCCACTACTTCAGACCAGGACTCATAGGGGTAGTACACTAGTTTAGACCATGGTCCATAGGGGTAGTCCACTACTTTAGACCAGGGCCCATAGGAGTAGTCCACTACTTTAGACCAGGACACATAGGGGTAGTCCACTAATTTAGACCAGGGTCCACAGGGATAGTCCACTACTTTAGACAAGGGTCCATAGGGGTAGTGCACTACTTTAGACCAGGGTCCATAGGGGTAGTGCACTACTTTAGACCAGGGTCCATAGGGGTAGTCCACTAGTTTAGACCAGGGCCCATAGGGGTAGTCCACTAGTTTAGACCAGGGTCCATAGGGGTAGTCCACTAGTTTAGACCAGGGTCCATAGGGGTAGTCCACTAGTTTAGACCAGGGTCCATAGGGGTAGTCCACTAGTTTAGACCAGGGCCCATAGGGGTAGTCCACTACTTTAGACCAGGACACATAGGGGTAGTCCACTACTTTAGATCAGGGTCCATAGGGGTAGTGGACTAGTTTAGACCAGGGTCCATAGGGGTAGTCCACTAGTTTAGACCATGGTCCATAGGGGTAGTCCACTACTTTAGACCAGGACCCATAGGGCTAGTCCACTAGTTTAGACCATGGTCCATAGGGGTAGTCCACTACTTTAGACCAGGACCCATAGGGGTAGTGCACTACTTTAGACCAGGACCCATAGGGGTAGTCCACTAGTTTAGACCAGGGTCCATAGGGGTAGGGCACTAGTTTAGACCAGGGTCCATAGGGGTAGTCCACTAGTTTAGACCAGGGTCCATAGGGGTAGTCCACTAGTTTAGACCAGGCTCCATAGGGGTAGTGCACTACTTTAGACCAGTTTCCATAGGGGTAGTCCACTAGTTTAGACCAGGGAACGACTTGATTAGTGTAGTGTCAACAACGCAGCCACTGCCAGCTAGCCTACTCCAGCAGTACTGTATCATTTCAATCATTTTAGTCAATAAGATTCTTGCTACGTAAGCTTAACTTTCTGAACATTCGAGACGTGTATTCCACTTGTCATTCCAATCTCCTTTGCATTAGCGTAGCCTCTTCTGTAGCCTGTCAACTATGTGTCTATCTATCCCTGTTCTCTCCTCTCTGCACAGACCATACAAACGCTCCACACCGCGTGGCCAAGGCCACCCTAATCTGGTGGTCCCAGCGCGCACGACCCACGTGTGGTTCCAGGTCTCCGGTAGCCTCTGGAACTGCCGATCTGCGGCTAACAAGGCAGAGTTCATCTCAGCCTATGCCTCCCTCCAGTCCCTCAACTTCTTGGCACTGACGGAAACATGGATCACCACAGATAACACTGCTACTCCTACTGCTCTCTCTTCGTCTGCCCACGTGTTCTCGCACACCCCGAGAGCTTCTGGTCAGCGGGGTGGTGGCACCGGGATCCTCATCTCTCCCAAGTGGTCATTCTCTCTCTCTCCCCTTACCCATCTGTCTATCGCCTCCTTTGAATTCCATGCTGTCACAGTTACCAGCCCTTTCAAGCTTAACATCCTTATCATTTATCGCCCTCCAGGTTCCCTCGGAGAGTTCATCAATGAGCTTGATGCCTTGATAAGCTCCTTTCCTGAGGACGGCTCACCTCTCACAGTCCTGGGCGACTTTAACCTCCCCACGTCTACCTTTGACTCATTCCTCTCTGCCTCCTTCTTTCCACTCCTCTCCTCTTTTGACCTCACCCTCTCACCTTCCCCCTACTCACAAGGCAGGCAATACACTCGACCTCATCTTTACTAGATGCTGTTCTTCCACTAACCTCATTGCAACTCCCCTCCAAGTCTCCGACCACTACCTTGTATCCTTTTCCCTCTCGCTCTCATCCAACACTTCCCACACTGCCCCTACTCGGATGGTATCGCGCCGTCCCAACCTTCGCTCTCTCTCCCCCGCTACTCTCTCCTCTTCCATCCTATCATCTCTTCCCTCTGCTCATACCTTCTCCAACCTATCTCCTGATTCTGCCTCCTCAACCCTCCTCTCTTCCCTTTCTGCATCCTTTGACTCTCTATGTCCCCTATCCTCCAGGCCGGCTCGGTCCTCCCCTCCCGCTCCGTGGCTCGACGACTCATTGCGAGCTCACAGAACAGTGCTCCGGGCAGCCGAGCGGAAATGGAGGAAAACTCGCCTCCCTGCGGACCTGGCATCCTTTCACTCCCTCCTCTCTACATTTTCCTCCTCTGTCTCTGCTGCTAAAGCCACTTTCTTCCACTCTAAATTCCAAGCATCTGCCTCTAACCCTAGGAAGCTCTTTGCAACCTTCTCCTCCCTCCTGAATCCTCCTCCCCTCCCACGCCTCCTACCCCTCCACCCCCTCCTCCCTCTCTGCAGATGACTTCGTCAACCATTTTGAAAAGAAGGTCGACGACATCCGATCCTCGTTCGCTAAGTCAAACGACACCGCTGGTTCTGCTCACACTGCCCTACCCTGTGCTCTGACCTCTTTCTCCCCTCTCTCTCTCCAGATGAAATCTCGCTTCTTGTGACGGCCGGCCGCCCAACAACCTGCCCGCTTGACCCTATCCCTCCTCTCTTCTCCAGACCATTTCCGGAGACCTTCTCCCTTACCTCACCTCGCTCATCAACTCATCCCTGACCGCTGGCTACGTCCCTTCCGTCTTCAAGAGAGCGAGAGTTGCACCCCTTCTGAAAAAAACCTACACTCGATCCCTCCGATGTCAACAACTACAGACCAGTATCCCTTCTTTCTTTTCTCTCCAAAACTCTTGAACGTGCCGTCCTTGGCCAGCTCTCCCGCTATCTCTCTCAGAATGACCTTCTTGATCCAAATCAGTCAGGTTTCAAGACTAGTCATTCAACTGAGACTGCTCTTCTCTGTATCACGGAGGCGCTCCGCACTGCTAAAGCTAACTCTCTCTCTCCTCTGCTCTCATCCTTCTAGACCTATCGGCTGCCTTCGATACTGTGAACCATCAGATCCTCCTCTCCACCCTCTCCGAGTTGGGCATCTCCGGCGCGGCCCACGCTTGATTGCGTCCTACCTGACAGGTCGCTCCTACCAGGTGGCGTGGCGAGAATCTGTCTGCTCGCCACGCGCTCTCACCACTGGTGTCCCCAGGGCTCTGTTCTAGGCCCTCTCCTATTCTCGCTATACACCAAGTCACTTAGCTCTGTCATAACCTCACATGGTCTCTCCTATCATTGCTATGCAGACGACACACAATTAATCTTCTCCTTTCCCCCTTCTGATGACCAGGTGGCGAATCGCATCTCTGCATGTCTGGCAGACATATCAGTGTGGATGACGGATCACCACCTCAAGCTGAACCTCGGCAAGACGGAGCTGCTCTTCCTCCCGGGTCCATAGGGGTAGGGCACTAGTTTAGACCAGGGTCCATTGGGGTAGGGCACTAGTTTAGACCAGGGTCCATAGGGGTAGTCCACTAGTTTAGACCAGGGTCCATAAGGGTAGTGCACTATATAGGGAATATGGTGCCATTTGGGATGTACTCTGGTACACTCTCCTCAGTCCTGCTCTCTTATCAACCCACTCAGTTCTGTAGGACCTGGACTTAACGTGAAAGACATCAATTACTGAGTTCGTTTGGAAAACACTGCATTACGTCTTGAACATTTGCGGCTCGTGATCGAGTGTTTTTATTCCTTCATCAGCAGCGGGAGACAAATAGATCATGTTTGTTTTCAGACAATCGGGGCTCAACACATTGACGATTGATGTTTTTCTAGTGCATGTGTTGATTATCTACCAAAAATACACCAATGAGATATTTGCCATGATTTGCCTTGCTCTGTTTATTCTATGTGTAGGTACCTCACTAGAGTGTTGCTGGGTAATGGTGGGCTGTGTGTGACCTTGACCTGTCTAATCTATGTTTAGGACCTACCACTGCTATTTACTATATTATGATCCAATGAAATAATGTGTAATTGAGTGGATGTGTTGGCTGTAAATAGACTATGAAAACATCAACTAGTGGGTGAACCAATGAGATACTGTAATAGCCATAGCCCAGAGGACATTACACACACACACACACACACACACACACACACACACACACACACACACACACACACACACACACACACACACACACACACACACACACACAGAGAGAAAGGCATATTATTACAGGGGGAAAAGGATGAACATTAAGTCAATCCACTGTAAGTCAGTCTACTGTAAATCAATCTACTGTAAATCAATCTACTGTAAGTCAATCTACTGTAAGTCAATCTACTGCATGTCAATCTACTGTAAATACCACTGAGGAAGTACAGGAAGCACTGAGGAAGTACAGTTCCCGCTCAGCCCAGTCAAAACTGTTCGCTGCTCTGGCCCCCCAATGGTGGAACAAACTCCCTCACGACGCCAGGACAGCGGAGTCAATCACCACCTTCCAGAGACACCTGAAACCCCACCTCTTTAAGGAATACCTAGGATAGGATAAAGTAATCCTTCTCACCCCCCCCCTTAAATGATTTAGATGCACTATTGTAAAGTGGCTGTTCCACTGGATGTCAGAAGGTGAATTCACCAATTTGTAAGTCGCTCTGCTAAATGACTTAAATGTAAATGTAAATGTAAATATATCTACTGTAAGTCAATCTACTGTAAGTCAACCTACTGTAAGTCCATCTACTATAAATCAATCTACTCTAAGTCAATCTACTGTAAATCAATCTACTGTAAGTCAATCTACTATACGTCAATCTACTGTAAATCCATCTACTGTATGTCAGTCTACTGTATGTCAGTCTACTGTATGTCAGTCTACTGTAAGTCAATCTAAGTCAATCTACTCTAAGTCAATCTAATGTAAATCAATCTACTCTAAGTCAATCTAATGTAAATCAATCTACTCTAAGTCAATCTACTGTAAATCAGTCTACTGTAAGTCAATCTACTCTAAGTCAATCTACTGTAAATCAGTCTACTGTAAGTCAATCTACTCTAAGTCAATCTACTGTAAATCAGTCTACTGTAAGTCAATCTACTCTAAGTCAATCTACTGTAAATCAGTCTACTGTAAATCAGTCTACTGTAAGTCAATCTACTCTAAGTCAATCTACTGTAAATCAGTCTACTGTAAGTCAATCTACTCTAAGTCAATCTACTGTAAATCAGTCTACTGTAAGTCAATCTACTCTAAGTCAATCTACTGTAAATCAGTCTACTGTAAGTCAATCTACTCTAAGTCAATCTACTGTAAATCAGTCTACTGTAAGTCAATCTACTCTAAGTCAATCTAATGTAAATCAGTCTACTGTAAGTCAATCTACTCTAAGTCAATCTAATGTAAATCAATCTACTGTAAGTCAATCTACTCTAAGTCAATCTACTGTAAGTCAATCTGGATATGAGCATCTGCTAAATAACTGAAATATGAAAAAAATGTTGGTTTATACTAAAATAAATCATTATAAAACGCAATTAGTAGTGCTTCACTTGTCCCCTCATTAAGTCAATTTTTCCATTGACTGAAAATGTCTTCATGAAGTAAAAAAATAAAAAAATCTCTTCTTTAATGCCTCTTTTTTTGAATGCGGGTGCAATCATGTTCTGCACTGTTGATGGAGCTGTTGGATCTAGAGGAAACCGCTCTGGATGCAGTCTTCCATTTAACTGTTTGCTCTTTCAACCCCACGATTTATTTTCTTCCTCTTTTCATTTAATAATTTCATAATAATTTGCAAATAAATTCATTAAAAATCCTTCAATGTGATTATCTGGATTTTGTCTGTCATAATTGAAGTGTACCTATGATGAAAAGCACAGGCCTCGCTCATCTTTTAAGTGGGAGAACTTGCACAAGAGGCAGAGAGGAGACGACGGGTGGAGGTAGACTGTCTGCAGATGTTCCTCTGCTTGGGGGTGAAAGTAGACAGAATGTAGATGTTCCTCTGCTTGGGGGTGAAAGTAGACAGAATGTAGATGTTCCTCTGCTTGGGTGTGAAAGTAGACAGAATGTAGATGTTCCTCTGCTTGGGGGTGAAGGTAGACAGAATGTAGATGTTCCTCTGCTTGGGGGTGAAAGTAGACAGAATGTAGATGTTCCTCTGCTTGGGTGTGAAAGTAGACAGAATGTAGATGTTCCTCTGCTTGGGGGTGAAGGTAGACAGAATGTAGATGTTCCTCTGCTTGGGGGTGAAGGTAGACAGAATGTAGATGTTCCTCTGCTTGGGGGTGAAAGTAGACTGTATCGAGGTGAACCTCTGCCGGAGGTTCATCATATATGTGGACACCCTCGTAAAACCCCCGGGATGGAGTTGGGAGAGTTGCCTGATGTTCCATGAAGCAGATGACACCAGGGAATGTCATCACCTACGAAGGAACCAGTGTTTGACCGGTAAAGGAGACAATGTGAAACGTTTCTTTAATGTCATGACGATGGGGGAGGATACATTGCGTGGCTGTAGGCAAATGAGTCATGGTCTTGGGGCAAAACGTATATGTAACGCAATAGAAAGAAAAGGAAAGGTTTTTTTGTTGGGGAAGACAACAAAATCTGATTGACGTATTTGAAGTTAGAAGGCTTTTGGGGTAAGGTAAGAACAGAACTTAATTACAATTGCTAGAAGCTACTGAGGTGAAGTTGTTATATAAAAACACATGTAATCCATCAGTTGAGAAGGTGTGGAACCAAAAAGAAGTGTTGTTGGTTTTCATTGACGAGTAGAACCAAAAGAGAGGTGTTACTGGTTTTCATTGACTAGTGGAACCAAAAGAGAGGTGTTACTGGTTTTCATTAGTTAGTAGAACGAAAAGAGAAGTGTTGTTGGTTTTCATTAGCTAGTGGAACCAAAAGAGAAGTGTTGTTGGTTTTCATTACCTAGTAGAACGAATGGAGAGGTTTTCAATGGTTTTCATGAATTAGTGTAACTAAAAGTGATGTGTTGTTGTTTTAGATTATTAACTAGTAGATCCAAAAGAGAAGTGTTCGTGGTTTTCATTACCTAGTGGAACCAAAAGAGAATTGTTGTTGGTTTTCATTACCTAGTAGAACGAAAAGAGAAGTGTTGTTGGTTTTCATTAACTACTTTAATTATTTGTTCAGTAATGTGCAGAAAAGTAGCATTATAACAACTACAATCTTGGTGGCTTCACCTTAGGTGTCCCAGTGCCAGACCATATTGTGGGCTCCAGCAGGAAACCACAGGGGAGCTCCAGGGTAACTGTGTCAAAGACACACAAAAGGAGTACTGACTATCTATGGTTCGTCCATACTCAGAAAAGTGCCAAACCCTTGCTTTCAGTTTTAAGAAATCATTTCAAGAAATTAGTTTTAGCTGAAACCCTGTATCCGGGACAAAGTGAGTGTGACTCATGAGGGTGTTGTCCGGTCAACGAGAAGGGGAGGACCATCCGCTAGCTGGAGTGTCTTAGATTATGCACACTTATTAAAATCGTATAACTCCGTGGTTGAACGTATCCTGCATGAATGTTGAGATAACATGCAGTAAGAGCTGGGCCACAGTAAAATATCGCAGAGCGGACAATAAATAAATATTGGAATACTCCTAGGTGTTGTACACAAACATACCCCCCACTGACACGTAGTGAAGTGGTCCTTCATACCATGTTACAAACTACCAGTGAAGTGTAAACTGTAGGAAGGAGTGAGCTAACCTCTGTGGCAAGCAGAGATAGACCAAGAATGAGCTAACCTCTGTGGCAAGGAGAGATAGACCAAGAATGAGCTAACCTCTGTGGCTAGCAGAGATAGACCAAGAATGAGCTAACCTCTGTGGCAAGGAGAGATAGACCAAGAGTGAGCTAACTTCTGTGGCTAGCAGAGATAGACCAAGAGTGAGCTAACCTCTGTGGCTAGCAGAGATAGACCAAGAATGAGCTAACCTCTGTGGCAAGGAGAGATAGACCAAGAGTGAGCTAACCTTTGTGGCTAGCAGAGATAGACCAAAAATGAGCTAACTTCTGTGGCTATCAGAGATAGACCAAGAGTGAGCTAACCTCTGTGGCTAGCAGAGAGAGACCAAGAGTGGTTGATAAAGTGGAGCTCAGGGCTCCACTGCTAACTCAGTTTAGGATAGGTAAGATGGGCCTGCAATATCCTACGGTAGGCCTCCCTATAACGCCCCACCCTGTGTGGCCAAGAGAAGATCCACAGGCAAAGACTACCAGTGTGTGAATGAGCCTAGTAGGACCGTCTGGGAGACCTGGTACAGGTCTCTTCTGTTTTCTAAGCCCATAACCGTGTGTGTGAGGTTCATACTTAGAGTTGAAAGATGATTTGATTTAGCCCACTGCAGTAAAAATGAATGGCAACAGAGAGGTGGGGGGAGGCTTTCTCTCGGTCTTGCTCTCGCTCTCTCTAAGAACTTCTAATTGTGCTCCCTCAGAATGGACTTTATCTCCTCTGGGTGATTACACATTGATAGCAATCAACGTTTCAGGATCTGAAGGATTCTCCCCTCTGTGATGTTATCGCCTTGAGATATCTGCCAAGATATAGCAGCATTACTGAAGGAGACAAACATATCAACACCACTGCACATGGATTCAAACTCCATGCTGAGCCTTATGTAATGTTAAAATATAAATATAGTAATATAGCAATCTTTCTGGAGGTGTTGTATTTTCTGCATTGAAATTATTAAATGTGTTCCAGTTTCCGTGACAACATTGGATTTTCGCTCAACAAATTAGTGAATGTATGATTGAAAATAAATCTGAAGTAGAAAACAACCTATGGTTGTAGGGTTGGTTTCAAGGAGACAGATGATTAAATCAAAATCAAATCAAATGTATTTATAAAGCCCTTCTTACATCAGCTGATATCTCAAAGTGCTGTACAGAAACCCAGTCTAAAACCCCAAACAGCAAGCAATGCAGGTGTTGAAGCACGTTGGCTAGGAAAAACTCCCTAGAAAGGCCAGAAACTAGGAAGAAACCGAGAGGAACCAGGCTATGAGGGGTGACCAGTACTCTTCTGGCTGTGCCGGGTAGAGATTATAACAGAACATGGCCAAGATGTTCAAATGTTCATAGATGACCAGCATGGTCAAATAATAATAATCACAGAGGTTGTAGAGGGTGCAGCAGGTCAGCACCTCAGGAGTAAATGTCAGTTGGCTTTTCATAGCCGATCATTGAGAGTGTCTATACCGCAATTATTATAATATAGAAGTATAGACCTAATTCAGGGATATCTGGTTACAAGGAGCCAGAATATTCTAATTTAGAAGTATAATTCCGGGATATCTTGAAGTGAACCTACATCTGTTTTTATAATCCAATTTTAATATCCAAGTTTCTGTGAAACATAGACCTGAACATTCTAAGCAAATTTTTTCATGAACTCTTATCATTACCATCTTGATTAAAAAGTGCTATTTAATATTCCAATACACAGTTTTGTCTGAAACCAGCACATCATGTACCAGCACACATCGTCTAAGTGAAAGCCTGCATAGTGAGCAGCAGAATTTGGGAAATATGAATATTTCATACGATGAAACATTATTACCTTTTGTGTAAAACTGCAGTGTGAATCTTTGGTAAGTGAAGATATCAATGCATGACGGTTTTGGAGAAGTTGAAGGGGATGATTTTAATGAATATTCAAAACAACTCTATTCCCAGTAGATTGACTTGTGAGATAGATTTTGTACAAACAATTGAAATTGTGCCATGAGTGAAAAAATGTTTAAAAGAGTATTTATTGGTGCCCATAAATGGACTCTCGAGACTCTAGACAACTCCCCCCTGTCACACAACTTATTATAAAAGCTCCACTCTACCTCTCTAAACTACTCTCCTTCTCCCAGTCCTCCTACAGCCTACGCTCCACTAACTACATCTCGCAGGCCTCCTACAGCCTACGCTCCTACTAACTACATCCCCCAGTCCTCCTACAGCCTACGCTCCACTAACTACATCCCCCAGTCCTCCTACAGCCTACGCTCCACTAACTACATCCCCCAGTCCTCCTACAGCCTACGCTCCACTAACTACATCTCGCAGTCCTCCTACAGCCTACGATCCACTAACTACATCTCCCAGTCCTCCTACAGCCTACGCTCCTACTAACTACATCTCCCAGTCCTCCTACAGCCTACGCTCCACTAACTACATCTCCCAGTCCTCCTACAGCCTACGCTCCTACTAACTACATCCCCCAGTCCTCCTACAGCCTACGCTCCACTAACTACATCTCGCAGTCCTCCTACAGCCTACGCTCCTACTAACTACATCTCGCAGTCCTCCTACAGCCTACGCTCCACTAACTACATCCCCCAGTCCTCCTACAGCCTACGCTCCTACTAACTACATCCCCCAGTCCTCCTACAGCCTACGCTCCACTGACTACATCTCGCAGTCCTCCTACAGCCTACGCTCCTACTAACTACATCTCGCAGTCCTCCTACAGCCTACGCTCCACTAACTACATCCCCCAGTCCTCCTACAGCCTACGCTCCACTAACTACATCTCCCAGTCCTCCTACAGCCTACGCTCCTACTAACTACATCCCCCAGTCCTCCTACAGCCTACGCTCCACTAACTACATCTCGCAGTCCTCCTACAGCCTACGCTCCACTAACTACATCCCCCAGTCCTCCTACAGCCTACGATCCACTAACTACATCTCCCAGTCCTCCTACAGCCTACGCTCCTACTAACTACATCTCCCAGTCCTCCTACAGCCTACGATCCACTAACTACATCCCCCAGTCCTCCTACAGCCTACGCTCCACTAACTACATCCCCCAGTCCTCCTACAGCCTACGCTCCTACTAACTACATCCCCCAGTCCTCCTACAGCCTACTCTCCACTAACTACATCTCCCAGTCCTCCTACAGCCTACGCTCCACTAACTACATCTCCCAGTCCTCCTACAGCCTACGATCCACTAACTACATCCCCCAGTCCTCCTACAGCCTACGCTCCACTAACTACATCTCCCAGTCCTCCTACAGCCTACGCTCCTACTAACTACATCCCCCAGTCCTCCTACAGCCTACGCTCCACTAACTACATCCCCCAGTCCTCCTACAGCCTACGCTCCTACTAACTACATCCCCCAGTCCTCCTACAGCCTACTCTCCACTAACTACATCTCCCAGTCCTCCTACAGCCTACGCTCCACTAACTACATCTCCCAGTCCTCCTACAGCCTACGATCCACTAACTACATCTCCCAGTCCTCCTACAGCCTACGCTCCTACTAACTACATCTCCCAGTCCTCCTACAGCCTACGATCCACTAACTACATCCCCCAGTCCTCCTACAGCCTACGCTCCTACTAACTACATCTCCCAGTCCTCCTACAGCCTACGCTCCACTAACTACATCCCCCAGTAACTACATCCCCCAGTCCTCCTACAGCCTACTCCCCACTAACTACATCTCGCAGTCCTCCTACAGCCTACGCTCCACTAACTACATCTCCCAGTCCTCCTACAGCCTACGCTCCACTAACTACATCTCCCTGTCTGTGCCCACATCCAACTCCGACTCCAAAACATTTCAACACACTTGTCATACAGGATAATAAACTACAACAGGATTTAAAACTTAACCAATGAATCTTCATCCTCTGTTTCAGTACCAAAAGTCATGACCTGTTATGTAATAACTGACACGTCTCAAAGTCAACTATTCAGAGGAGACTGAATGAATCAGGCCTTCATGGTTGAATTGTTACATAGAAACCACTACTAATGGACACCAAACTAATTCCTGGATAACCTGGACACAAAGAACGGTGGAGATGAACGAACTGTACAGACTAAAGGACAGCCTCTCGACAGATGATTAGGCTCCTGCAATGAGGTGAACGGTGAACTATTATACCCCACCACATCAAAGACACCTTAAGTCTATGTGTTGTTAAAGTCTAATCGACAAGACAATCACAGCACGACTCAGGCCATCTGTCTAAATGAATAACACTTTAATGAGAATTGTCTATGCAGCCTACATGACAACCCATTAATTGGTAGGCGAATAGCCATGATCTATTTGTTTGAGTAACAAACTGACAAGTGAACAAGACAACATAATGATTACTGTGGACATTGATGTTTTACCGCTCCCCGACCGACGAGCTGTAAACGCCTGAGTCGGTGGGAGGAATTTAAATGGCTCGTATGTGGCAAAAAAGACAGGAAGGGATCAAAGTCATTTTAACACAGTGATGGCAAGTGCATTTTATGTTGCTTTCCTCGTGTTATTGAGAAAGGAGTAGGTTATCTCTCAGGGTCAATAACAAGAGGGAAGGAGTAGGTTATCTCTCTCAGGGTCAACCTACTCCTTCCCTCTTGTTATTGACCCTGAGAGAGATAACCTACTCCTTCCCTCTTGTTATTGACCCTGAGAGAGATAACCTACTCCCTTCCCCTCTTGTTATTGACCCTGAGAGAGATAACCTACTCCTTCCCTCTTGTTATTGACCCTGAGAGAGATAACCTACTCCTTCCCTCTTGTTATTGACCCTGAGAGAGATAACCTACTCCTTTCCTCTTGTTATTGACCCTGAGAGAGATAACCTACTCCTTTCCTCTTGTTATTGACCCTGAGAGAGATAACCTACTCCTTTCCTCGTGTTATTGACCCTGAGAGAGATAACCTACTCCTTTCCTCTTGTTATTGACCCTGAGAGAGATAACCTACTCCTTTCCTCGTGTTATTGACCCTGAGAGATCACCTAATCCTTTCCTCTGGCTCAATAAAACAAATAAGAGGTCTGCCTATCACGCTGACCAGGACAAATGATCCATGTAAACTTTAAAAGTGTCTCCTCTATCTCATAAAGGCAGAATCAGCCCTTGACACTACTCCTAAATAATAATAATTATATTTACTTCATACTAGTTGACTGCACATAGCGTGGACACACAGTACAGACACTTACTCCGCAGTGAGAATGGGTGGCAGGTATACTCAGGGAGTCAGGTAGCAGGTGTAGCAGGTACAGAAGGAGAGTTTAATAACAATGAAGCAAGGCAAATGAACAAAACAGGAGATGCCTACTGAACATGAAAACAAACCAATACTGTCTGGTGACTGAGGGCTAAATAAAGGGAAGGTGATCAAGGTGATGAGGTCTAGGTGTGTAATGATGAGGTCCAGGTGTGTAATGATGGGGACCAGGTGTGTGTAATGATGGGGTCCAGGTGTGTGTAATGATGGGGTCCAGGTGTGTGTAATGATGGGGATCAGGTGTGTGTAATGAAGGGGATCAGGTGTGTGTAATGAAGGGGATCAGGTGTGTGTAATTAATGTATTATTTTTTTTTATTTTACATTTATTTTACCTGGCAAGTCAGTTAAGAACAAATTCTTATTTTCAATGACGGCCTGGGAACAGTGGGTTAAATGCCTGTTCAGGGGCAGAACGACAGATTTGTACCTTGTCAGCTCGGGGATTTGAACTTGCAACCTTTTGGTTACTAGTCCAACGCTCTAACCACTAGGCTCCACTGCCGCCCCAAAGGGGTTCAGGTGTGTGTAATGATGGGGACCAGGTGTGCGTAATGATGGGGACCAGGTGTGCGTAATGATGGGGACCAGGTGTGCGTAATGATGGGGACCAGGTGTGCGTAATGATGGGGGCCAGGTTTGTGTAATGATGGGGACCAGGTGTGTGTAATGATGGGGACCAGGTGTGTGTAATGACTAACAGGCGTGTGTTGAGCCAATCAGTTGTATTGTGATAAGATAGGGGGAGCAGTAGAGGACTGGTTACCGGGAGCACCGGGATAATCCCCAGTGGGATGGTCAATCTCTGGGTCGGTGGGCCGCCTGCTTTATACATTTTTTACTACTAATAAAAAGTTGGCAGAAGGCTGAGCGACACGGGTCAAGCCCCTCTTTCCCCCAAGCCCGTTGGTCTATTCCTAATGACCGTCTATGCAACCCTTAGCCCCGCCCCCTTTGGTTCACTCACACTGACACTGACAGTGACAGTACGAAAACTAGCTACAATAGAAAATAGAAAAGCAAGGATCGGGCTGAAAAGTTAAGAGACAAAAGAGTCAAAACACTCAAATGCAAGTAAATGTAAAAAACTAACCAACTTATTCTGTAGTAGCAGTAGTACCAGTGCCACCGACGCTAACGTCGAAGACCGGCAAGAGGAAGATGCCACAACCGCGGGGTAAAAGAGTAGACAGAGAGGACAGCAAAGCCAAAGACAGTGCAGCTGAGGCTGTAGATATGTGCCTAAATGTGTTACAAATACAACACGTTAAAATCAGAATTTATGAGTGAAATGAGAATACTATTGGTCAGCTCCTGTTGTGTAAATGTACCAGAAATAAAGAATTGAGGTAAAGACGTACAGTAACTGGGTGTTCAAACCGAAAATAACTGAAATTTGATGCTCTGAATACCGAGAATCACCGTCCTGCGGGGATCACTTGAGTGTCAGTGAATTACTGTCTTCTAATTTTACTTTGCAAAAATAAGCATTTTCATTTGATTCTGATTGCGTTTGCCTTGTCGTTCTAAACGTTAAATTACATTGGACATATACAAATGTAAAGTTTCAGTAGAACAGAGCATTGAGGTTGATGACAGGCCCAGTCCAGTTTCAGTAGAACAGAGCATTGAGGTTGATGACAGGCCCAGTCCAGTTTCAGTAGAACAGAGCATTGAGGTTGATGACAGGCCCAGTCCAGTTTCAGTAGAACAGAGCATTGAGGTTGATGACAGGCCCAGTCCAGTTCATGTGGAACAGACATTCAAAGTCTGCTCAGTGTCTGTAGTCGGGTGTCTGCAGTCGGGTGTCTGTAGTCAGGTGTCTGTAGTCAGGTGTCTGTAGTCGGGTGTCTGCAGTCGGGTGTCTGCAGTCGGGTGTCTGCAGTCGGGTGTCTGCAGTCGGGTGTCTGTAGTCGGGTGTCTGTAGTCAGGTGTCTGTAGTCGGGTGTCTGTAGTCGGGTGTCTGCAGTCGGGTGTCTGCAGTCGGGTGTCTGTAGTCGGGTGTCTGCAGTCGGGTGTCTGCAGTCGGGTGTCTGCAGTCGGGTGTCTGTAGTCGGGTGTCTGCAGTCGGGTGTCTGCAGTCGGGTGTCTGCAGTCGGGTGTCTGCAGTCGGGTGTCTGTAGTCAGGTGTCTGTAGTCGGGTGTCTGTAGTCAGGTGTCTGTAGTCGGGTGTCTGTAGTCGGGTGTCTGCAGTCGGGTGTCTGCAGTCGGGTGTCTGCAGTCGGGTGTCTACCCACAGAGCGCAGGTACGTAGGAGAAGGGAGGTGCTGGAACGTGTCGTAGACAGAGTGAATGTCGTTGGCTCAGTTACAGGAGGATTGAGTCTGAGGCTCCATATACATTAGAGGACACCAGTATCGATCACAGTCATTTCTTGGAAAGTATGATGTTTGCTTGAAAGAACATCTCACCAAATGCATTGAGAAAGGCAAGAACCTATATCAGTCTGGGGCAGGAGGCAGAGGTTCTCTAATCACACTCCTCTCAAAAAAATACTGTCAACACCATCATTCACACAATTCAGAGCATTATCCAAGAGGGACCGCTTCAAGTGAAAATGGGCAAGCTCGGTCCAGATCGACACAACTCAGGACATAGCTTCTCAAGACCAGTGCCAAACATAAGGGTCATTATGTTCAAATAGTTATAATTTTGTTTCATCAGACCAGAGGACATTTCTCCAAAAATTACGATCTTCGTCACCATGTACAGTTGCAAACCGTATTCTGGCTTTTTTATGGTGGGTTTGGAGCAGTGGCTTCTTCCTTGCTGCCTTTCTGTTGATATAGGACTCGTTTTACTGTGGATATAAATACTTTTTTACCTGTTTCCTCCAGCATCTTCACAAGGTCCTTTGCTGCTGTTCTTGTATTGATTTGCACGTTTCGCACCAAAGCATTTGGAAATTGCTCCCAAGGATGAACCAGACTTGTGGAGGTCTACAATATATTTTCTGAGGTCTTGGCTGATTTCATTTGATTTTCCCATGATGTCACGCAAAGAGGCACTGAGTTTGAAGGTCGGCCTTGAAATACATCCACAGGTACACCTCTGATTGACTCAAATTATGTAAATTAGCCTATCAGAAGCTTCTAAAGCCATGACATAAGTTTCTGGAATTTTCCAAGCTGTTTAAAGGCACAGTCAACTTAGTCTATGTAAATTTTTGACCCACTGGAATTATGATACAGTGAATTATAAATGAAATAATCTATCTGTAAACAAATTTTGGAAACATTCCTTGTGTCATGCACAAAGTATATGTCCTAACCGACTTGCCAAAACTATAGTGTGTTTATAATTTGTGGAGTGGTTGAAAAACTAGTTTTAATAACTCCAAACTAACTGTATGTAAAATTCTGACTTCAACGGTGTCTCCAATAGGAGAAACACGCTGCTGGGCTTAAGTGCTTTGAAGAAGGTCTTTGGATCCTTTGGAAAACCAGACCAGGGACTCCGTGTTGATATTCTCCTCACACTATCAGCCATACAAGGACAGGCCAACATGAAGACAACTGTTTGGGTGAAGGCAAGTCCACAATCAAATGATGGATACAGTCTCAGATAGTATCCACAGGTGATTTCTGTCTCATGGCTCACTCTATATTCTGACCTAGCCCTTCTGGACCGTAGAAACTTCTCCCAATTAACATCCAATGGTCTTCCACAGACAGCCCTTCTAGAGATCAGCAAATGTTTGCTTCGATTCGATAACCGAGCAACTGTTGACAATTTGCAGTGTGAGCTGAGGAGCCTCGCTGTAACAATGGAAAAGATTGTTCAGGCTTGGAGGAATACATGACCAGGACAGTGGAGGATCGTCCTGATGGAAATGAAGATGAGAAATACATCCTATTGGTTACTGAGGAGGACATCCTCATGGTTACTGAGGAGGACATCCTATTGGTTACTGAGGAGGACATCCTCATGGTTACTGAGAAGGACATCCTCATGGTTACTGAGAAGGACATCCTCATGGTTACTGAGGAGGAGGACATCCTATTGGTTACTGAGGAGGACATCCTATTGGCTACTGAGGAGGACATCCTATTGGTTACTGAGGAGGACATCCTAATGGTTACTGAGGAGGACATCCTAATGGTTACTGAGGAGGACATCCTATTGGTTACTGAGGAGGACATCCTCATGGTTACTGAGGAGGACATCCTAATGGTTACTGAGGAGGACATCCTATTGGTTACTGAGGAGGACATCCTAATGGTTACTGAGGAGGACATCCTATTGGTTATTGAGGAGGAGGACATCCTATTGGTTACTGAGGAGGACATCCTAATGATTACTGAGGAGGACATCCTCATGGTTACTGAGGAGGAGGACATCCTAATGGTTACTGAGGAGGACATCCTAATGGTTACTGAGGAGGAGGACATCCTAATGGTTACTGAGGAGGACATCCTAATGGTTACTGAGGAGGAGGACATCCTATTGGTTACTGAGGAGGACATCCTATTGGTTACTGAGGAGGACATCCTATTGGTTACTGAGGAGGAGGACATCCTAATGGTTACTGAGGAGGACATCCTAATGGTTACTGAGGAGGATGACATCCTATTGGTTACTGAGGAGGACATCCTATTGGTTACTGAGGAGGACATCCTAATGGTTACTGAGGAGGACATCCTAATGGTTACTGAGGAGGAGGACATCCTATTGGTTACTGGGGAGGAGGACATCCTGATGGTTACTGAGGAGGACATCCTAATGGTTACTGAGGAGGAGGACATCCTATTGGTTACTGAGGAGGACATCCTATTGGCTACTGAGGAGGAGGACATCCTAATGGTTACTGAGGAGGACATCCTAATGCTTACTGAGGAGGAGGACATCCTATTGGTTACTGAGGAGGACATCCTAATGGTTACTGAGGAGGACATCCTAATGGTTACTGAGGAGGAGTACATCCTAATGGTTACTGAGGAGGACATCCTAATGGTTACTGAGGAGGACATCCTAATGTTTACTGAGGAGGACATCCTAATGGTTACTGAGGAGGAGGACATCCTAATGGTTACTGAGGAGGACATCCTAATGGTTACTGAGGAGGACATCCTAATGGTTACTGAGGAGGACATCATATTGGTTACTGAGGAGGACATCCTCATGGTTACTGAGGAGGACATCCTAATGGTTACTGAGGAGGACATCCTAATGGTTACTGAGGAGGACATCCTAATGGTTACTGAGGAGGAGGACATCCTCATGGTTACTGAGGAGGACATCCTAATGGTTACTGAGGAGGAGGACATCCTAATGGTTACTGAGGAGGACATCCTAATGGTTACTGAGGAGGAGGACATCCTATTGGTTACTGAGGAGGACATCCTAATGGTTACTGAGGAGGACATCCTATTGGTTATTGAGGAGGAGGACATCCTATTGGTTACTGAGGAGGACATCCTAATGATTACTGAGGAGGACATCCTCATGGTTACTGAGGAGGAGGACATCCTAATGGTTACTGAGGAGGACATCCTAATGGTTACTGAGGAGGAGGACATCCTAATGGTTACTGAGGAGGACATCCTAATGGTTACTGAGGAGGAGGACATCCTATTGGTTACTGAGGAGGACATCCTATTGGTTACTGAGGAGGACATCCTATTGGCTACTGAGGAGGAGGACATCCTAATGGTTACTGAGGAGGACATCCTAATGGTTACTGAGGAGGAGGACATCCTATTGGTTACTGAGGAGGACATCCTATTGGTTACTGAGGAGGACATCCTAATGGTTACTGAGGAGGACATCCTAATGGTTACTGAGGAGGAGGACATCCTATTGGTTACTGGGGAGGAGGACATCCTGATGGTTACTGAGGAGGACATCCTAATGGTTACTGAGGAGGAGGACATCCTATTGGTTACTGAGGAGGAGGACATCCTATTGGTTACTGAGGAGGACATCCTATTGGCTACTGAGGAGGAGGACATCCTAATGGTTACTGAGGAGGACATCCTAATGCTTACTGAGGAGGAGGACATCCTATTGGTTACTGAGGAGGACATCCTAATGGTTACTGAGGAGGACATCCTAATGGTTACTGAGGAGGAGTACATCCTAATGGTTACTGAGGAGGACATCCTAATGGTTACTGAGGAGGACATCCTAATGTTTACTGAGGAGGACATCCTAATGGTTACTGAGGAGGAGGACATCCTAATGGTTACTGAGGAGGACATCCTAATGGTTACTGAGGAGGACATCCTAATGGTTACTGAGGAGGACATCATATTGGTTACTGAGGAGGACATCCTCATGGTTACTGAGGAGGACATCCTAATGGTTACTGAGGAGGACATCCTAATGGTTACTGAGGAGGACATCCTAATGGTTACTGAGGAGGAGGACATCCTCATGGTTACTGAGGAGGACATCCTAATGGTTACTGAGGAGGACATCCTAATGGTTACTGAGGAGGAGGACATCCTAATGGTTACTGAGGAGGACATCCTAATGGTTACTGAGGAGGACATCCTAATGGTTACTGAGGAGGAGGACATCCTAATGGTTACTGAGAAGGACATCCTAATGGTTACTGAGGAGGACATCCTAATGGTTACTGAGGAGGACATCCTAATGGTTACTGAGGAGGACATCCTAATGATTACTGAGGAGGACATCCTCATGGTTACTGAGGAGGAGGACATCCTAATGGTTACTGAGGAGGACATCCTAATGGTTACTGAGGAGGAGGACATCCTAATGGTTACTGAGGAGGACATCCTAATGGTTACTGAGGAGGAGGACATCCTATTGGTTACTGAGGAGGACATCCTATTGGTTACTGAGGAGGACATCCTATTGGCTACTGAGGAGGGGGACATCCTAATGGTTACTGAGGAGGACATCCTAATGGTTACTGAGGAGGAGGACATCCTATTGGTTACTGGGGAGGAGGACATCCTAATGGTTACTGAGGAGGACATCCTAATGGTTACTGAGGAGGAGGACATCCTATTGGTTACTGAGGAGGAGGACATCCTATTGGTTACTGAGGAGGACATCCTATTGGCTACTGAGGAGGAGGACATCCTAATGGTTACTGAGGAGGACATCCTAATGGTTACTGAGGAGGAGGACATCCTATTGGTTACTGAGGAGGACATCCTAATGGTTACTGAGGAGGAGTACATCCTAATGGTTACTGAGGAGGACATCCTAATGGTTACTGAGGAGGACATCCTAATGGTTACTGAGGAGGACATCCTAATGGTTACTGAGGAGGAGGACATCCTAATGGTTACTGAGGAGGACATCCTAATGGTTACTGAGGAGGAGGACATCCTATTGGTTACTGAGGAGGACATGCTAATGGTTACTGAGGAGGACATCCTAATGGTTACTAAGGAGGACATCCTATTGGTTACTGAGGAGGAGGACATCTTATTGGTTACTGAGAAGGAGGACATCCTAATGGTTACTGAGGAGTAGGACATCCTATTGGTTACTGAGGAGGACATCCTAATGGTTACTGAGGAGGACATCCTAATGGTTACTAAGGAGGACATCCTATTGGTTACTGAGGAGGAGGACATCCTCATGGTTACTGAGGAGGAGTACATCTTATTGGTTACTGAGAAGGAGGACATCCTAATGGTTACTGAGGAGGAGGACATCCTATTGGTTACTGAGGAGGACATCCTAATGGTTACTGAGGAGGACATCCTAATGGTTACTAAGGAGGACATCCTATTGGTTACTGAGGAGGAGGACATCCTCATGGTTACTGAGGAGGAGTACATCTTATTGGTTACTGAGAAGGAGGACATCCTAATGGTTACTGAGGAGGAGGACATCCTATTGGTTACTGAGGAGGACATCCTAATGGTTACTGAGGAGGACATCCTAATGGTTACTAAGGAGGACATCCTATTGGTTACTGAGGAGGAGGACATCCTCATGGTTACTGAGGAGGAGTACATCCTCATGGTTACTGAGGAGGAGGACATCCTAATGGTTACTGAGAAGGAGGACATCCTAATGGTTACTGAGGAGGACATCCTAATGGTTACTAAGGAGGACATCCTATTGGTTACTGAGGAGGAGGACATCCTCATGGTTACTGAGGAGGAGGACATCCTAATGGTTACTGAGGAGGACATCCTAATGGTTACTGAGGAGGAGGACATCCTCATGGTTACTGAGGAGGAGGACATCCTAATGGTTACTGAGGAGGACATCCTAATGGTTACTGAGAAGGAGGACATCCTAATTTTACTGAGGAGGACATCCTAATGGTTACTGAGGAGGACATCCTAATGGTTACTGAGGAGGACATCCTCATGGTTACTGAGGAGGACATCCTCATGGTTACTGAGGAGGACATCCTAATGGTTACTGAGGAGGACATCCTAATGGTTACTGAGGAGGACATCCTAATGGTTACTGAGGAGGACATCCTAATGGTTACTGAGGAGGAGGACATCCTAATGGTTACTGAGGAGGACATCCTAATGGTTACTGAGGAGGAGGACATCCTAATGGTTACTGAGGAGGACATCCTAATGGTTACTGAGGAGGAGGACATCCTAATGGTTACTGAGGAGGACATCCTCATGGTTACTGAGGAGGACATCCTATGGTTACTGAGGAGGACATCCTAATGGTTACTGAGAAGGACATCCTAATGGTTACTGAGGAGGAGGACATCCTCATGGTTACTGAGGAGGAGGACATCCTAATGGTTACTGAGAAGGAGGACATCCTAATGGTTACTGAGGAGGACATCCTAATGGTTACTGAGGAGGACATCCTCATGGTTACTGAGAAGGACATCCTAATGGTTACTGAGGAGGACATCCTAATGGTTACTGAGGAGGACATCCTCATGGTTACTGAGGAGGACATCCTAATGGTTACTGAGGAGGAGGACATCCTCATGGTTACTGAGGAGGACATCCTAATGGTTACTGAGGAGGACATCCTAATGGTTACTGAGGAGGAGGACATCCTCATGGTTACTGAGGAGGAGGACATCCTCATGGTTACTGAGGAGGAGGACATCCTAATGGTTACTGAGAAGGAGGACATCCTAATGGTTACTGAGGAGGACATCCTAATGGTTACTGAGGAGGAGGACATCCTAATGGTTACTGAGGAGGACATCCTAATGGTTACTGAGGAGGACATCCTCATGGTTACTGAGGAGGACATCCTATTGGTTACTGAGAAGGACATCCTCATGGTTACTGAGAAGGACATCCTAATGGTTACTGAGGAGGAGGACATCCTAATGGTTACTGAGGAGGAGGACATCCTAATGGTTACTGAGGAGGACATCCTCATGGTTACTGAGGAGGACATCCTAATGGTTACTGAGGAGGACATCCTAATGGTTACTGAGGAGGACATCCTAATGGTTACTGAGGAGGACATCCTAATGGTTACTGAGAAGGACATCCTAATGGTTACTGAGGAGGACATCCTAATGGTTACTGAGGAGGAGGACATCCTAATGGTTACTGAGGAGGACATCCTAATGGTTACTGAGGAGGACATCCTATTGGTTACTGAGGAGGAAATCCTAATGGTTACTGAGGAGGACATCCTAATGGTTACTGAGGAGGAGGACATCCTAATGGTTACTGAGGAGGACATCCTATT